>NC_086444.1:151426473-151653973 GCF_028390025.1 Pseudophryne corroboree | reverse complement strand
GGTTCGCGGCCCGTCCCCGCGCTTCCGGGTCCCCCGGCACCCCCCATTTATAGAACAAATATATAGACAAAAAATCAGGGGTTTTATATGGGACATATGCATTGCTTTCATGCTAATTTTGCTTAGGGGCGGTGGATAAAACAGCTATCATTCCATAGCAAAGCGCCGTCATTCCACATGATGTGACATGTATAGTAGGCTACAGATGTAGGCGGACGCATATGGAAAAGAATTAGTGTGTGCGCTTAGGGGATCATAGAAAATGTGGGGGTTTTATATGGGACATATGCAGTGCTTTCATGCTAATTTTGCTTAGGGGCGGTGGATAAAACAGCTGTCATTCCATAGCTAAGCGCCGTCATTCCACATTATGTGACATGTATAGTAGGCTAATGATGTAGGCGGACGCATATGGAAAAGGATTATTGTGTGCGCTTAGGGGATCATAGAAAAATTGGGGGTTTTATATGGGACATATGCAGTGCTTTCATGCTAATTTTGCTTAGGGGCGGTGGATAAAACATTTGTCATTCCATAGCAAAGCGCCGTCATTCCACATTATGTGACATGTATAGTAGACTACAGATGTAGGCGGACGCATATGGAAAAGGATTAGTGTGTGCGCTTAGGGGATCATAGAAAAATCGGGGGTTTTATATGGGACATATGCAGTGCTTTCATGCTAATTTTGCTTAGGGGCGCTGGATAAAGCAGCTGTCATTCCATAGAAAACCGCCATAATTCTGCATTATGTGACATGTATAGTAGGGTAATGATGTAGGCGGATGCATATGGAAAAGGATTAGTGTGTGCGCTTAGGGGATCATAGAAAAATCGGGGGTTTTATATGGGACATATGCAGTGCTTTTATGCTAATTTTGCTTAGGGGCGCTGGATAAAGCAGCTGTCATTCCATAGAAAACCGCCATAATTCTGCATTATGTGACATGTATAGTAGGCTATTGATGTAGGCGGATGCATATGGAAAAGGATTAGTGTGTGCGCTTAGGGGATCATAGAAAAATCGGGGGTTTTATATGGGACATATGCAGTGCTTTCATGCTAATTTTGCTTAGGGGCTGTGGATAAAACAGCTGTCATTCCATAGCTAAGCGCCGTCATTCCACATTATGTGACATGTATAGTAGGCTAATGATGTAGGCGGACGCATATGGAAAAGGATTATTGTGTGCGCTTAGGGGATCATAGAAAAATCGGGGGTTTTATATGGGACATATGCAGTGCTTTCATGCTAATTTTGCTTAGGGGCGGTGGATAAAACATTTGTCATTCCATAGCAAAGCGCCGTCATTCCACATTATGTGACATGTATAGTAGACTACAGATGTAGGCGGACGCATATGGAAAAGGATTATTGTGTGCGCTTAGGGGATCATAGAAAAATCGGGGGTTTTATATGGGAAATATGCAGTGCTTTCATGCTAATTTTGCTTAGGGGCGGTGGATAAAACGCCTGTCATTCCATAGCAAAGCGCCGTCATTCCACATTATGTGACATGTATAGTAGACTACAGATGTAGGCGGACACATATGGAAAAGGATTAGTGTGTGCGCTTAGGGGATCATAGAAAAATCGGGGGTTTTATATGGGACATATGCAGTGCTTTCATGCTAATTTTGCTTAGGGGCGGTGGATAAAACAGTTGTCATTCCATAGCAAAGCGCCGTCATTCCACATTATGTGACATGTATAGTAGGCTAATAATGTAGGCGGACGCATATGGAAAAGGATTATTGTGTGCGCTTAGGGGATCATAGAAAAATCGGGGGTTTTATATGGGACATATGCAGTGCTTTCATGCTAATTTTGCTTAGGGGCGGTGGATAAAACACCTGTCATTCCATAGCAAACCGCCATAATTCTGCATTATGTGACATGTATAGTAGGCTAATGATGTAGGCGGACACATATGGAAAAGGATTATTGTGTGCGCTTAGGGGATCATAGAAAAATCGGGGGTTTTATATGGGACATATGCAGTGCTTTCATGCTAATTTTGCTTAGGGGCGGTGGATTAAACAGTTGTCATTCCATAGCAAAGCGCCGTCATTCCACATTATGTGACATGTATAGTAGACTACAGATGTAGGCGGACGCATATGGAAAAGGATTAGTGTGTGCGCTTAGGGGATCATAGAAAAATCGGGGGTTTTATATGGGACATATGCACTGCTTTCATGTTAATTTTGCTTAGGGGCGGTGGATAAAACACCTGTCATTCCATAGCAAAGCGCCGTCATTCCACATTATGTGACATGTATAGTAGGCTAATGATGTAGGCGGACACGTTTGGAAAAGGATTAGTGTGTGCGCTTAGGGGATCATAGAAAAATCGGGGGTTTTATATGGGAAATATGCAGTGCTTTCATGCTAATTTTGCTTAGGGGCGGTGGATAAAACGCCTGTCATTCCATAGCAAAGCGCCGTCATTCCACATTATGTGACATGTATAGTAGACTACAGATGTAGGCGGACACATATGGAAAAGGATTAGTGTGTGCGCTTAGGGGATCATAGAAAAATCGGGGGTTTTATATGGGACATATGCAGTGCTTTCATGCTAATTTTGCTTAGGGGCGGTGGATAAAACAGTTGTCATTCCATAGCAAAGCGCCGTCATTCCACATTATGTGACATGTATAGTAGGCTAATAATGTAGGCGGACGCATATGGAAAAGGATTATTGTGTGCGCTTAGGGGATCATAGAAAAATCGGGGGTTTTATATGGGACATATGCAGTGCTTTCATGCTAATTTTGCTTAGGGGCGGTGGATAAAACACCTGTCATTCCATAGCAAACCGCCATAATTCTGCATTATGTGACATGTATAGTAGGCTAATGATGTAGGCGGACACGTTTGGAAAAGGATTATTGTGTGCGCTTAGGGGATCATAAAAAAATCGGGGGTTTTATATGGGACATATGCAGTGCTTTCATGCTAATTTTGCTTAGGGGCGGTGGATAAAACAGCTGTCATTCCATAGCAAAGCGCCGTCATTCCACATTATGTGACATGTATAGTAGGCTAATAATGTAGGCGGACGCATATGGAAAAGGATTAGTGTGTGCGCTTAGGGGATCATAGAAAAATCGGGGGTTTTATATGGGACATATGCAGTGCTTTCATGCTAATTTTGCTTAGGGGCGGTGGATAAAACAGCTGTCATTCCATAGCAAAGCGCCGTCATTCCACATTATGTGACATGTATAGTAGGCTAATAATGTAGGCGGACGCATATGGAAAAGGATTAGTGTGTGCGCTTAGGGGATCATAGAAAAATCGGGGGTTTTATATGGGACATATGCAGTGCTTTCATGCTAATTTTGCTTAGGGGCTGTGGATAAAACAGCTGTCATTCCATAGCTAAGCGCCGTCATTCCACATTATGTGACATGTATAGTAGGCTAATGATGTAGGCGGACGCATATGGAAAAGGATTATTGTGTGCGCTTAGGGGATCATAGAAAAATCGGGGGTTTTATATGGGACATATGCAGTGCTTTCATGCTAATTTTGCTTAGGGGCGGTGGATAAAACATTTGTCATTCCATAGCAAAGCGCCGTCATTCCACATTATGTGACATGTATAGTAGACTACAGATGTAGGCGGACGCATATGGAAAAGGATTATTGTGTGCGCTTAGGGGATCATAGAAAAATCGGGGGTTTTATATGGGAAATATGCAGTGCTTTCATGCTAATTTTGCTTAGGGGCGGTGGATAAAACGCCTGTCATTCCATAGCAAAGCGCCGTCATTCCACATTATGTGACATGTATAGTAGACTACAGATGTAGGCGGACACATATGGAAAAGGATTAGTGTGTGCGCTTAGGGGATCATAGAAAAATCGGGGGTTTTATATGGGACATATGCAGTGCTTTCATGCTAATTTTGCTTAGGGGCGGTGGATAAAACAGTTGTCATTCCATAGCAAAGCGCCGTCATTCCACATTATGTGACATGTATAGTAGGCTAATAATGTAGGCGGACGCATATGGAAAAGGATTATTGTGTGCGCTTAGGGGATCATAGAAAAATCGGGGGTTTTATATGGGACATATGCAGTGCTTTCATGCTAATTTTGCTTAGGGGCGGTGGATAAAACACCTGTCATTCCATAGCAAACCGCCATAATTCTGCATTATGTGACATGTATAGTAGGCTAATGATGTAGGCGGACACATATGGAAAAGGATTATTGTGTGCGCTTAGGGGATCATAGAAAAATCGGGGGTTTTATATGGGACATATGCAGTGCTTTCATGCTAATTTTGCTTAGGGGCGGTGGATTAAACAGTTGTCATTCCATAGCAAAGCGCCGTCATTCCACATTATGTGACATGTATAGTAGACTACAGATGTAGGCGGACGCATATGGAAAAGGATTAGTGTGTGCGCTTAGGGGATCATAGAAAAATCGGGGGTTTTATATGGGACATATGCACTGCTTTCATGCTAATTTTGCTTAGGGGCGGTGGATAAAACACCTGTCATTCCATAGCAAAGCGCCGTCATTCCACATTATGTGACATGTATAGTAGGCTAATGATGTAGGCGGACACGTTTGGAAAAGGATTAGTGTGTGCGCTTAGGGGATCATAGAAAAATCGGGGGTTTTATATGGGAAATATGCAGTGCTTTCATGCTAATTTTGCTTAGGGGCGGTGGATAAAACGCCTGTCATTCCATAGCAAAGCGCCGTCATTCCACATTATGTGACATGTATAGTAGACTACAGATGTAGGCGGACACATATGGAAAAGGATTAGTGTGTGCGCTTAGGGGATCATAGAAAAATCGGGGGTTTTATATGGGACATATGCAGTGCTTTCATGCTAATTTTGCTTAGGGGCGATGGATAAAACAGTTGTCATTCCATAGCAAAGCGCCGTCATTCCACATTATGTGACATGTATAGTAGGCTAATAATGTAGGCGGACGCATATGGAAAAGGATTATTGTGTGCGCTTAGGGGATCATAGAAAAATCGGGGGTTTTATATGGGACATATGCAGTGCTTTCATGCTAATTT
This sequence comes from Pseudophryne corroboree, assembly GCF_028390025.1. NCBI lineage: Eukaryota > Metazoa > Chordata > Amphibia > Anura > Myobatrachidae > Pseudophryne > Pseudophryne corroboree. Next base: position 151,648,914 of record NC_086444.1, on the reverse strand, counting down.
TGCTTAGGGGCGGTGGATAAAACACCTGTCATTCCATAGCAAACCGCCATAATTCTGCATTATGTGACATGTATAGTAGGCTAATGATGTAGGCGGACACGTTTGGAAAAGGATTATTGTGTGCGCTTAGGGGATCATAAAAAAATCGGGGGTTTTATATGGGACATATGCAGTGCTTTCATGCTAATTTTGCTTAGGGGCGGTGGATAAAACAGCTGTCATTCCATAGCAAAGCGCCGTCATTCCACATTATGTGACATGTATAGTAGGCTAATAATGTAGGCGGACGCATATGGAAAAGGATTAGTGTGTGCGCTTAGGGGATCATAGAAAAATCGGGGGTTTTATATGGGACATATGCAGTGCTTTCATGCTAATTTTGCTTAGGGGCGGTGGATAAAACAGCTGTCATTCCATAGCAAAGCGCCGTCATTCCACATTATGTGACATGTATAGTAGGCTAATAATGTAGGCGGACGCATATGGAAAAGGATTAGTGTGTGCGCTTAGGGGATCATAGAAAAATCGGGGGTTTTATATGGGACATATGCAGTGCTTTCATGCTAATTTTGCTTAGGGGCTGTGGATAAAACAGCTGTCATTCCATAGCTAAGCGCCGTCATTCCACATTATGTGACATGTATAGTAGGCTAATGATGTAGGCGGACGCATATGGAAAAGGATTATTGTGTGCGCTTAGGGGATCATAGAAAAATCGGGGGTTTTATATGGGACATATGCAGTGCTTTCATGCTAATTTTGCTTAGGGGCGGTGGATAAAACATTTGTCATTCCATAGCAAAGCGCCGTCATTCCACATTATGTGACATGTATAGTAGACTACAGATGTAGGCGGACGCATATGGAAAAGGATTATTGTGTGCGCTTAGGGGATCATAGAAAAATCGGGGGTTTTATATGGGAAATATGCAGTGCTTTCATGCTAATTTTGCTTAGGGGCGGTGGATAAAACGCCTGTCATTCCATAGCAAAGCGCCGTCATTCCACATTATGTGACATGTATAGTAGACTACAGATGTAGGCGGACACATATGGAAAAGGATTAGTGTGTGCGCTTAGGGGATCATAGAAAAATCGGGGGTTTTATATGGGACATATGCAGTGCTTTCATGCTAATTTTGCTTAGGGGCGGTGGATAAAACAGTTGTCATTCCATAGCAAAGCGCCGTCATTCCACATTATGTGACATGTATAGTAGGCTAATAATGTAGGCGGACGCATATGGAAAAGGATTATTGTGTGCGCTTAGGGGATCATAGAAAAATCGGGGGTTTTATATGGGACATATGCAGTGCTTTCATGCTAATTTTGCTTAGGGGCGGTGGATAAAACACCTGTCATTCCATAGCAAACCGCCATAATTCTGCATTATGTGACATGTATAGTAGGCTAATGATGTAGGCGGACACATATGGAAAAGGATTATTGTGTGCGCTTAGGGGATCATAGAAAAATCGGGGGTTTTATATGGGACATATGCAGTGCTTTCATGCTAATTTTGCTTAGGGGCGGTGGATTAAACAGTTGTCATTCCATAGCAAAGCGCCGTCATTCCACATTATGTGACATGTATAGTAGACTACAGATGTAGGCGGACGCATATGGAAAAGGATTAGTGTGTGCGCTTAGGGGATCATAGAAAAATCGGGGGTTTTATATGGGACATATGCACTGCTTTCATGCTAATTTTGCTTAGGGGCGGTGGATAAAACACCTGTCATTCCATAGCAAAGCGCCGTCATTCCACATTATGTGACATGTATAGTAGGCTAATGATGTAGGCGGACACGTTTGGAAAAGGATTAGTGTGTGCGCTTAGGGGATCATAGAAAAATCGGGGGTTTTATATGGGAAATATGCAGTGCTTTCATGCTAATTTTGCTTAGGGGCGGTGGATAAAACGCCTGTCATTCCATAGCAAAGCGCCGTCATTCCACATTATGTGACATGTATAGTAGACTACAGATGTAGGCGGACACATATGGAAAAGGATTAGTGTGTGCGCTTAGGGGATCATAGAAAAATCGGGGGTTTTATATGGGACATATGCAGTGCTTTCATGCTAATTTTGCTTAGGGGCGATGGATAAAACAGTTGTCATTCCATAGCAAAGCGCCGTCATTCCACATTATGTGACATGTATAGTAGGCTAATAATGTAGGCGGACGCATATGGAAAAGGATTATTGTGTGCGCTTAGGGGATCATAGAAAAATCGGGGGTTTTATATGGGACATATGCAGTGCTTTCATGCTAATTTTGCTTAGGGGCGGTGGATAAAACACCTGTCATTCCATAGCAAACCGCCATAATTCTGCATTATGTGACATGTATAGTAGGCTAATGATGTAGGCGGACACGTTTGGAAAAGGATTATTGTGTGCGCTTAGGGGATCATAAAAAAATCGGGGGTTTTATATGGGACATATGCAGTGCTTTCATGCTAATTTTGCTTAGGGGCGGTGGATAAAACAGCTGTCATTCCATAGCAAAGCGCCGTCATTCCACATTATGTGACATGTATAGTAGGCTAATAATGTAGGCGGACGCATATGGAAAAGGATTAGTGTGTGCGCTTAGGGGATCATAGAAAAATCGGGGGTTTTATATGGGACATATGCAGTGCTTTCATGCTAATTTTGCTTAGGGGCGGTGGATAAAACAGCTGTCATTCCATAGCAAAGCGCCGTCATTCCACATTATGTGACATGTATAGTAGGCTAATAATGTAGGCGGACGCATATGGAAAAGGATTAGTGTGTGCGCTTAGGGGATCATAGAAAAATCGGGGGTTTTATATGGGACATATGCAGTGCTTTCATGCTAATTTTGCTTAGGGGCTGTGGATAAAACAGCTGTCATTCCATAGCTAAGCGCCGTCATTCCACATTATGTGACATGTATAGTAGGCTAATGATGTAGGCGGACGCATATGGAAAAGGATTATTGTGTGCGCTTAGGGGATCATAGAAAAATCGGGGGTTTTATATGGGACATATGCAGTGCTTTCATGCTAATTTTGCTTAGGGGCGGTGGATAAAACATTTGTCATTCCATAGCAAAGCGCCGTCATTCCACATTATGTGACATGTATAGTAGACTACAGATGTAGGCGGACGCATATGGAAAAGGATTATTGTGTGCGCTTAGGGGATCATAGAAAAATCGGGGGTTTTATATGGGAAATATGCAGTGCTTTCATGCTAATTTTGCTTAGGGGCGGTGGATAAAACGCCTGTCATTCCATAGCAAAGCGCCGTCATTCCACATTATGTGACATGTATAGTAGACTACAGATGTAGGCGGACACATATGGAAAAGGATTAGTGTGTGCGCTTAGGGGATCATAGAAAAATCGGGGGTTTTATATGGGACATATGCAGTGCTTTCATGCTAATTTTGCTTAGGGGCGGTGGATAAAACAGTTGTCATTCCATAGCAAAGCGCCGTCATTCCACATTATGTGACATGTATAGTAGGCTAATAATGTAGGCGGACGCATATGGAAAAGGATTATTGTGTGCGCTTAGGGGATCATAGAAAAATCGGGGGTTTTATATGGGACATATGCAGTGCTTTCATGCTAATTTTGCTTAGGGGCGGTGGATAAAACACCTGTCATTCCATAGCAAACCGCCATAATTCTGCATTATGTGACATGTATAGTAGGCTAATAATGTAGGCGGACGCATATGGAAAAGGATTAGTGTGTGCGCTTAGGGGATCATAGAAAAATCGGGGGTTTTATATGGGACATATGCACTGCTTTCATGCTAATTTTGCTTAGGGGCGGTGGAGAAAACAGCTGTCATTCCATAGAAAACCGCCGTCATTCCGCGTCATTCTGGATTTATAATATGTGACATCACCTTAGGAAGAAGTGTGCTGAAGATATAGTTCATAAGTTTAAGATTTTTGGAAATATATATAAATGTTCAATCTACTCCCATTATAGTCAATTGGCATTCCATTTATGCAGACCAGAGTGTCATTCCTTTTAGTATGTCCCGGCATTAGCAATATGCATAGATCAGCTGGTTCTTATGCTTTTAATATAATGTTTTGCAATGTATCCAGGAGCCAATTCTAGCCTCGTTTTTGTCTCCTTACAGGACATTAACCAACTTGTTCCTAGAAGGTGTACCATTCAGGCATATTATCATGTATGTATTCATTATCAGACAGCTCTCCAGTAAATGTCCTCTTTAGGATTGTTCATTAGCAATGTGAATTAATATGTCCATAGTATATTTATAACTCAAAACTATAAAAGTAAAAAAATTAACTAAATCACAATAATATTCTGGCACCTCAGCAGTACTACCCTTGGCATTTGCAGCCTTCACCTATATGGTTCATATTCAGTGTTGCCTTGGAACAGAATCCAAAATGATCAGGTTGTGACACTGACAGTAAAAGTATGTACTGTAGTTCCTGCGAAAATATCCCTGCTAGCAGTCACAAAGCTAATAATAATTATATTTAGATTAATGTACATAGGCTGCCACACCGTAAAGACTGCTGCATTCTGTAGTCCCTCATCCTGGCTAAGTAAAAAGCTTACACTTAACTGTTTCTAACACACCTACGTTACATTTGTTTATTATTTATCCTCCACAGTCATACTAACAGAAAACAAACTCAATGTTCCCCCAAGTCCCCCTTGCAGGACACCATTATTTGATTCACAGTCTCTTTCTGTTGATAGTATCTTCCTCCTTCCTGTCCATTAAGTCTGCTGACTGGGTTCCAACCTTTACTCCTATCTGCTTGCTCCCATCACATTCAGAATATCTGTCACTCTCACTATTTCCTCCTTTGTAACATTTCTAGGAGAAAGCCATTTCTCACTACAGATGCCACCAAGGTTCTCCTCCATGCACTCATCTTCTCTAGTCTCAATTACTGTAATCTCCCACTCTTTGGTCTCCACTGTTCTTGCTTTTCTTCTCTTCACTCTATCCTGAAGGCTGATGCTGATCTTATTTTCCTCTCTTGGCTGGCGTTGACCTCCCCAGTCTTCATCCTGATTCCTTGGGTCATTATGCGCCTTTGGGTAGAGTTTAAACTTCTCACCATTGCATATAAAGCCACTCCTGCCCCTCCTAGATCTCTAACCTCATTTCTATCATCACCCCTTCATGCCCTCTCTGTTCTTCAACTGATCACTCTCTCATCTCCACCCTAGTTACCTCTTCTCCTTCTCCAAGACTTTTCCCACTCTACCACCTTCTGAAACTCTCTCCCTCATCACGTCAGACTATCTACCAGTCTCGCCCTCTTCAAATGTGTACTGAAAATTATACCTTTTCATTAAAGCTCACAAGCCTTCCTCCTAAAACTCCACTTTCCTCCCCTTATTCCCAGTATACCCTCCCAGAGGCGGAACTACCGGCAGTGCAGGCAGTGCACTGCACTGGGGCCCGCCTCTGTCCAGGGGCCCAAGCATGTAATGAGTCAAACTGACTCATTACATGCCGCTGTGCGCTGCAGGCAACCGCTGCCCGCAGCGCACAGCCGCCCGGAGATAGGAGCTGAGCAGCGGTACAGACGGGGGAAGGAGGAGGGAGCCGGAGGACGGAGCCGCAGCAGCGCTTTGTTACTGGTGGAGGCGCTGCTGCTGCTGCTCCTCTGCTTCCCTATAGGCTGTCTTCCGAGAACAGCCTATAGGGAAGCAGAGGGGCAGCAGCGCCTCCACCAGTAACAAAGCGCTGCTGCGGCTCCGTCCTCCGGCTCCCTCCTCCTCATTCTCTACTGCCCGGGAATCGTCGTCTGACGCAGCTGCACCGAGGAGCCTGAGGGTAAGTATAATTCTTCTTTCTTTCTCTTTCTTTCTTTCTTTCTTTCTTTTTCTTTCCTTCTTTCTTTCTTGTGCCTGCCTGCCGCAATGTGTAAAAAGGGGGGACTACCTGCCGCAATGTGTAAAAAGGGGGGACTGCCTGCCGCACTGTGTAAAAAGGGGGGACTGCCTGCCGCAATGTGTAAAAATGGGGGACTACCTGCCGCAATGTGTAAAAAGGGGGGACTGCCTGCCGCAATGTGTAAAAAGGGGGGACTACCTGCCGCAATGTTTAAAAAGGGGGGACTGCCTGCCACTATGTGTAAAAAGGGGAATCTGCCTGCCGTAATGTGTAAAAATGGGGACGCTGTCTGCCGTAATGTGTAACAAGGGCACGCTGTCTGCCGTAATGTGTAAAAAGGGCACGCTGTCTGCCGTAATGTGTAACAAGGGCACGCGGTCTGCCGTTATGTGTAAAAAGGGGTAATCTGCCCGACGCTATGTGTAAAAATGGGGAATCTGCTTGCCGTAATGTGTAAAAAAGGGGGGCTGCCTGACGCTATGTGTAAAAATGGGGAATCTGCCTGCTGCTATGTGTAAAAAGGAGGAATCTGCCTGCCGTAATGTGTAAAAATGGGGACGCTGTCTGCCGTAATGTGTAACAAGGGCACGCTGTCTGCCGTAATGTGTAACAAGGGCACGCTGTCTACCGTAATGTGTAAAAAGGGCACGCTGTCTGCCGTAATGTGTAACAAGGGCACGCTGTCTGCCGTAATGTGTAAAAAGGGCACGCTGTCTGCCGTAATGTGTAACAAGGGCACGCGGTCTGCCGTTATGTGTAAAAAGGGGTAATCTGCCCGACGCTATGTGTAAAAATGGGGAATCTGCCTGCCGTAATGTGTAAAAAAGGGGGGCTGCCTGACGCTATGTGTAAAAATGGGGAATCTGCCTGCTGCTATGTGTAAAAAGGAGGAATCTGCCTGCCGTAATGTGTAAAAAAGGGGGGCTGCCTGACGCTATGTGTAAAAATGGGGAATCTGCCTGCTGCTATGTGTAAAAAGGAGGAATCTGCCTGCCGTAATGTGTAAAAATGGGGACGCTGTCTGCCGTAATGTGTAACAAGGGCACGCGGTCTGCCGTTATGTGTAAAAAGGGCACGCTGTCTGCCGTTATGTGTAAAAAGGGCACGCTGTCTGCTGTAATGTGTAAAAAGAGGAATCTGTTCGCTGTAAGGTGTAAAAGGGTCTCTACCTGGTGTAGTGGTGCTACTGTGCGGCGTAATTTGAATAATGGAGACTACTGTGTTGGTATTATTTTGTGGCCACACCCCTTCCCCACGAAGCCACGCCACTATGTATTTTTGCGCGCGCCTACGGCGCGCACTGCCCCCGGGGTGGACTTGGATGGGGGGGGGGCCCAAAGCATTTTGTCGCACCTGGGCCCACCGCTTGCTTGTTCCGCCACTGTACCCTCCTATGGTTCACTCCTTCCATTTGCATGTAAGATCTCATAGGCAGGTCCCTCTTATCTCATGCTCCTCCTTAGCACTGTCCATACCATCTGGGTGCCATGTCTTTTGTCTCTAAGTCTGTTCAGCTACTCGAATACTGTATGCTCACCCTTGCAGCACTATATGCTACACAGGGGGAGCAGCACTCTGGAAATGAGAACAGTGTCCCCCTCCACGAGCCCAGACCCAGGTAAAGTGTACTCCCCCCCCCCCCCCCCCGTTCCCATTGAGTAATAAACATAAGCATGTTTTATATAGAAATGTAACTTTTATCAGTATCAATATAGAGCTCACATTTAGGACTAGGAATATAGTAGTGTTTCTGCAAGTTTGCTGGTAAAAAATAGGATTTTGGTACCTACCGGTAAATCCTTTTCTCTTAGTGCGTAGAGGATGCTGGGGACTCCGTAAGGGCCATGGGGTATAGACGGATCCGCAGGAGCCTGGGCACACTATAAAGACTTAAACTGGGTTTGAACTGGCTCCTCCCTCTATGCCCCTACTCCAGACCTCAGTTAGAAAACTGTGCCCAGGAGAGATGGACATTTCGAGGAAAGAATTTATAAACACGGTGAGTGTCATACCAGCTCACACCACGAACATACCGCAGAACGTGGCATTCAATAGAAAACCAGCCTACAGCATGAAAAATACACAGCCACAAGCTGACAGAATATGTAACACAACCTGTGTGCCAACACAACCAATAATAAACCACCGCATGCCATGGCATGAACAACGTCAGCAACAGTCGGACAGAGAAGAACCACCAGTAGAGTGTAACCAAAAATAAGAACTGCAGACTCAGTACGCACTGGGATGGGCGCCCAGCATCCTCTACGGACTAAGAGAAAAGGATTTACCGGTAGGTACCAAAATCCTATTTTCTCATACGTCCTAGGGGATGCTGGGGACTCCGTAAGGACCATGGGGATTATACCAAAGCTCCAAAACGGGCGGGAGAGTGCGGATGACTTCTGCAGCACCGATTGAACAAACATGAGGTCCTCACAGCCAGGGTATCAAACTTGTAGAATTTTTCACAAGAGATTGAACCCGACCAAGTATCCACTCGGCAAAGTGGACCCGCCGAGGCTCCCCGGGCATGCGCCCAAGAAGAGGCCAACTTCCCAATAGAACGGGCCTCCACCGACCACGGTGACGGCAATCCAGCCGTAGAACGCACATGCCAAATAGCATCACAGATCCAGCGTGTAACAGACTGCAAAACACAGGCACCCCAACCATGCTGGGAACATACCAGACAAACAGAACCTCTGTTTCTCCAAACTGAGCCAAATTGGCGACCAAAATATTCGAATCCCTGGCTACCCAGAGAGAATTTGAAGCAGCTAATGCCTAAGTAACCATCAGCATCAAAATAAACCGGTTTCTGCGAAACCTAGAAACCACTCTTGGCAGAACTACTAACCGAGTCCGCAACTCCTCTCTATCCACATGAAGGATCAAATAAGTCTCTTGTGCGACAAAACTACCACTTCCGACACCCGCCGTGCGGATGTCAAAGCCAAGAGCATGACCACCTTCCAAGAGAGAAATAATTGCAAAGAAATTATTAGGCCACACTGCCCTGAACTGAAGCCCCACGTTAGGCTTGCCTCCACACCGGTTCGTAACGTATGGATAAGAATGACCTAGCTGAAAGCCTTCCATAGGAGCCCTCCTGGCTACACACCAAAACACATAGTTACGCCAACTATGGAGGTAAAGCACAGCCTTTACTTCTTTCTTAGCCTGAAAATTTGAGGAAATGACGTCACAGGAAATACCCTGTCGGCTTAGGATATGGCATTCAACCGCCACAACGTCAGACACAGCCGCGGTCAGTCTTGCCACACGGCCTGATCGTGCTGAAAAAGATCCTCACAGAGAAGAAGAGGGCAGGAAGCTTTTATGAGTAAATCATGAAAAACTGGAAAGCAAACCCTCCTTGGCGAGATCAGATCCAAGAGGATCGTCTGAATCCCTTTTTTTTTTTTCCTACTGCCAGAAAAAGTAAAGGCTGAGAGGCCACATAGACCGACTAAAAACGCCCACGGCGTCACAAGGGTGTCCACAGCTATAGCTTGAGCGTCCCTTGACCTGGAACAATATCCCTGAGACCTCTATTTGAGGCGAGACGCCAACTTATCCAAGTGCGACATTCCTCAAAGGCCTGTCACGTCTGTGAAACTTCTCGTCGATAACTGAATTTCTCCCGGATGAGGATCGAGTCAGCAGAGGGAATAAATTTCTCTGTCGCTCACCTCCGGAACGAAGACCGCTAATATAGCGTTTACCAGACTTTTCTACCCAACGGCAAAACTGTGCATCCTCTGCCATAGCCGCTTTGCTCCTTGTTCCGCCATAGCAGTTTACCTACCCACTGCTGACAAGTCGTCTAACTGAACTAACACGGGCAGAACATGAAGATCACATTTGTCGAAACTAACTCTTAATTCAAGAAAGCTTAAAGCAGACAAGCTTTCCAACTTGACCTTATCCCCTGGAAACACGTCCCTTGCCATTACTGCTCCCCTGTCTCGGAGATCTGTATGCACGGACCCCAGGATCTACACCCGGAACCCGAACCTTCATCCCTCTAGAAGGAGAGAACCGAGCCGACACCCAGGAGCAATGTCCTGGGCGTTAAGATTATATTCAGGTGCATACCCAACCGGTTTAGCAACGGAACACATCGAAGAAGTGTCAGAGTAAAGCCGATCCAACTCTGGATCATCAGACCTCCTTTCACATGGAAAAACACCGAACCTTAACCGGTCAGCATCTACTCTGAAACCCACCTCCGACATCTGTGTCGTTGGAAACAACAGAAAATCCCTGTGTCGAAAACCAGTCAGAGAGGAACAACGATTTGCACCTTTAAACAGGGACCACCAGACAATATTCTGATCCCAACGCACTTCTGTACGGCGTTGCGTACTATCTTCCCTTCCAGAACGGAATGGCAAGAACTATTAGAAAAACCGTAAAGGGAACAACCATAACTCCAAATGTTCCCCCTTTGGATTCTATAAAAAACCCACAGGTCCCAGTCTAATTCTGGACCAACCGAAGCCTAGTAGACAAATGCCCGACGGAGCGGGGACCAGCCTGATAGACTCATCGACAAGTGGTGGATGTAGAGGAAAAAGACACGACATCCACTTCTGCGAACCTAACAAGGCTGCAGAACTCTTACCTTTTTAGGACTGTATCGAACCGGTTAAAACGACCACCTCCCACAAAGGAATGCGTCACCAACCGTTGTGAAAGAGGCTAACACACAAAGTTAGACTTACCAAGAGGAATCCGCCGAGATTGATTGACCATAAGCCACCAAACAGCTGTATACCTTTCTCCATCATCTCCCGGAGACATCCTCCGCATTCTTCCGGTCACACTTCTGTCACGTGACAGCCTGCTGCAAAGCTATAAGGTAGAACAAACATAGACAAGCCTACCCACACTGGGTAGGGTAATTTTATCGGATGCCTACCCGAATACAACACTCCGTCAAGTGCATACAGCGCAACAAGGCCAAATTATAGAAATAAAATTTCACTTAGCTGCCGGTGTATGATCCTTTGCGACCGGGCTCTGCGTCGGGCAGGAGTTGACTGACAAAATTTACGCTCCGCGATGTGAAGAGACGAATATTCGGACTCCTTGAGAGAATCGAACCAACTCGTCACGGTCAATCTAGAGCTTAATCAACAGAGCGACCAGTACAAGATAAGAATACCATTATTTCATCATTCATGGATATACGTCAGGTAATACACAATAAACCACATATATCCTAACCATGCATATATAAACCTATATCTACATATATACACATATAGATATAACCTATACGCAAGTGGATTGTCCAGACCTGTCAGGTCTCTAGTGACGGTAATGTGCTGTGAATGTGTATGACCATGTACTGACATGCCCCCGATGTGGATCTGCCAGGAACGTTAAGGCCGACAGAAACTTAGTAAATGTCAACAGCAATGAATAGGAAGCGGGCAAAAATTAATCACGGAACCCCGAGGGGACTGAGGGAAGGATACAAACACAATATTGATAACTTCCCCCCCACATATACCAATAAATATATATACACATATATATACAGGTACAACGTCAAAACCGCTTGATAATTCTTTTTACCCAGAAAATAACATTGATGCCGACAGGGCATCCCCAAACAACTGTAGCTCCCTTATCGTGTTTGCTGTTTTAAACACACGAAACACCAAGTCTTTAGTACTTAATTTCCTGAGTCAAACACCACCATGCGCTGGCGAAGCCGACAGCTATTCCGACAGCAGCTTGTGACAAAGCCCTGACACCTGCCGACATACGTCGACTAACCAATAGTGGGTACAAGCAGGGAAACATTGAATACATGTAATATAAGAGTGATTATGCGTCCATTATCAACCGTAAAGCTATATGACCCCCATATAGCTTTAAAACACTGTGCCCCCCCCTCCATCTTACTGACTAGCAAGTCCTGGCGGGGATTTGAAGAGAAATGGCGCTGACTCCTGTATGAGGGCTAAGCTCCGCCCATTCCCGGCGCGCTTAAGCCCGCTCAACTAAATAAACACATATATATGTTAATGAGCTGGGGGACCTATATACATATAGGGAGTAAGCCCCCCGCTTTGTCTAATACGCAGCCCAGGGCGGCCCCCCCCCTGGCGCCCCGCACCCACCGAAGCTGTTGGTGTGTGGGAGCCACGGAGCGCAGCGCACACGCTGCGATACCCCGGCAGCCGAAAACACCCGGTGTCCGGGTACGTTCCCCCACCCGGGCTAATACACTAGATGCTTCCCAGGGCACCCCCCCCCCCCCTCGCCCTGCACCCTGCAGGCCGATGGCGCGCGGGAGCATGGAGCGCAGCACTACTGCTGCTGCTCCCGCCCGTTCGCTGCGTACTGGCGGGGCGGGCACCGAAGGGTGTCCCCCCGCCAGTGAACTTCATAGTAAGTAAAAATATATATACATACATATACTGCCCAGGGCGCTCCCCCCCAGCGCCCTGCACCCTGCAGGCCGATGGGGTGTGGGAGCGGGAAGCGCAGCGCTACCGCTGCTTCTCCCTCCCGTTCGCGGCGTACTGGCGGGGTGGGCACCGAAGGATGTCCCTCCCGCCAGTGAACTTCACAGTAAATATATTTAAATATATACACATATATACTGTCCAGGGCGCTCCCCCCCCCAGCGCCCTGCTCCCTGCAGGCCGATGGTGTGTGCATGTGTGGGAGCAGGGAGCGCAGCGATACCGCTGTCGCTCCCCCATGCGGCACACTGGCGGGGTGAACATACTCGGTGCCCGGGCACCTAAATATGTCCCCCCGCCAGCTCCTAGACCCTCAGCAACATGCCCCCAGCGCGCTCCCCCCCAGCGCCCTGCACCCTCCAGAGACGTTGGTGTGTGGGAGCATGGAGTGCAGCACTACCGCTGCTGTTACCTCCGTTACTGAAGTCTTCTGCCGTCACTGAAGTCTTCTGTTCTTCTCATATTCACCCGGCTTCTTTCTTCTGGCTTCTGTGAGGGGGATCGACGGCGTGGCTCCGGGAACAAGCAGCTAGGCGAACCAAGTGATCAAACCCTCTGGAGCTAATGGTGTCCAGTAGCCGAGAAGCAGAGCCTTGAACTAAGAAGAAGTAGGTCTGCTTCTCTCCCCTCAGTCCCACGAAGCAGGGAGCCTGTAGCCAGCAAGTCTCCCTGAAAATAAAAAACCTAACATAAAGTCCTTCAGAGAAACTCAGTAGAGCTCCCCTAGTGTGTGTCCAGTCACTCCTGGGCACAAAGTCTAACTGAGGTCTGGAGGAGGGGCATAGAGGGAGGAGCCAGTTCACACCCAGTTTAAGTCTTTATAGTGTGCCCAGGCTCCTGCGGATCCGTCTATACCCCATGGTCCTTACGGAGTCCCCAGCATCCTCTAGGACGTATGAGAAATATATCACCATTATTTTCCTATTTATAAAACATATTGAATTGAACTTTGTGAACATCAGCAAGATTTATCACTGTTTATCTTTTTTCGGCCCAAATCCTCCATCATCGTCAATTCTTTAGCTATGCTTCACCCATATTAAGAAACAAAAATGTGCTGTTAACATTTTTTATCATATTAATCCCGCACCTGCTCATTTGCTATAAGGAAAGTGCTATGATTTAAGTCAATCCAGGTAATTTACAGTATAAAGTAGAAAATGCCAACTACGCACAACAAGGACAGCTTTAGGCCTAAACAAGACATGCCTCGATTTGCACAGTTATGCCTGGGTCTTCTTCTTTATTGTTAATGGAACCAGTTTTGCATCTCCGTGAATTTCCAGATCGTTTCAATAAATGTATTAAAACATTTCACACATAAAAATTGCTAGCCTCATGTCTCCACACTCATTATTGATATAAGTAATACAGTAAATTAGTCTGAGTATTATTATAGGAAAAAAGAAAAATATTTTCTTATTATTTTTATTATTATTTCATTAGTTAAGAGGGTGGCATAGTGGTGAAAGGTGTAACTTTGATGCTAGATTCATACTGTTGTACTGAAATTAACTGGTGGAAATAAAGTTATTTCCACCTGTTCACACATTGAGGTTTGGTGCTAATTTATTAACGCAAATCCAAAGAGCAGAAAGTGGGTCCCGTACATTACAGATATATTGGGACAGTGTCCCTGATTCCCCTATTGCAACCTAGGGCCTAATTCAGAGTGGAATGATTATCGAGATTCTGCAACTGCGCAAGGTCTATTCTGCGCATGCGCAGAATGGGCCTCCGCAGTTCCCTGATTGACAGGCAGCTGCTTTGAGAGGGTGGGCAGGGGGCAGGGGAGGCCTGTGTTCCCAGAAACGGGGGCGTGTATGCGAGGGGAAAGTCCTTTGTCTGCCTGCTACCATGCAGACTTCCTGGCTTCGAAAGCCCCAACTTCCGGCGGTCAGCTGAATAAAAATGATGGATACAATATTGGATGCCAGCTTGCAATGTCGGTTGCAGTGCTGGGATCGCAGCTACAGTATATGCAAGAAGCATTCCTTCTACTGATATGTCTGCAGCACGTTCCTCCTTTTAACCGGACGTAAATGCAAAGCTACTTACAAGCAGCTTTGCATTTTCGTCCATCTCTGAAGTAGGCCCCTAAAGTGGTCGGAATCGGCAAGTCAGGCATTTTTAACATGTTTAATCTCCGCAATTCCCGACGGATCACCAATCATCACTGGCCGCCGATAGCAGATCCGATCTGTGGATCAGCGGTGTCGGCGGATTGGGACCGCTGATATATTGGGGCCTTAAGTGTGCTGGCAAAATCGAGTGGTGTTCTGCAGGGTGCTCACAATGGCTTACTCAATGACGGAAAGAACTGTCATTTAAGTCAGTTTAGAAAATGTGAATATAGAAGGCAAAATTATTACTTCAAAGAGTTCTACTTTATTCCATCCACTTTATAATTCTTTATCATAAAAAAAATCCTGAGTTTATTTTTTCTTTTTTTAATGGCTGCTAGTCCCTGCAGATCTTTCCCTATAGTGTTATTTCACCCTTGATTTATCAAAAACTGATTATTGAGTGCTGCTACAGAATGCCAAGGTTTGTAATATTTTAAGTACTGATGAGAGGTTCGGTTTGGCTATCCAGCTCTCACATGTTTTGGATAGCCAATAAGAGGACATTCAACTTGCGCTAAATTGGTGAAAAGAACTGATTTCAAAACATCTTCTAAAATAGGCAAAATTATTTTTTTCTGTGAAGGAAATGGGAAGTAAAATTGAAAGTGGAAACGCCTTACTACCTACTTAACTATCTTTCATTTATTTCAAGTGCTTTTCCCTGTTGCCTACAAGTTCCCATTGGTATTTGAGACACCCCATGGTGCAGGACCACTACAGTAGTCAATACAAATACATTTCACCTTTGTGTAATAATAATAAGCCTAGTTGTTATATTTCTGTATAGGGACTGCACCGAGGGGCTGGGCTCCCAACTCCCAATAATGGAACAATCCTGCAGAAAGCAGATCGGTTTATCAGGCACCTAAATACGGTTTCATTGGCTTAATACGCCTTATGACCCAATCTAATACATAGAAATAAGTAAAACAATCTCTTAGGGGGGAATTCAAATGTTTGAAAAATCGGTTGGGTGTCTGTTTTTTCCTGTCTATTAGATAGGAAAAAACAGACACCCAACTGACTTTTCAAACAATTGAATATCCCCTTTAATGTTGATATCCTAATCTCCTGCTGGGTCTGCGGCCTACTGCTTTGTTTTCTTCTGATGAAATAATTACCCTTCCTTACTATTATTACGTACCATTACTCAGCCCAGAGGCCGAGAGCAAATTGTGCTTAATAAATGAGATGTAATGGAGTCTGCTGCCAGTTTGTTTAACAGTGTTTCCTCCAGTTAAAGAAACATTTAGAGAGTGCTGTGTTAAGTCCCTTCAGGGCTCCAGGCTGGTAAGTGATACACGGGAGGTACAGGAGATTAGACAGGCCTTTTAGCAGAGAATACAGTCAGAGCAGTGGGTGGCCCCTCACTGGGGACACTTCTCTCCAATATTTGTCCTGTTGCATCGTGCTAGTATTGAACAGCCTCAATGGCCTGGGGCTAAACTTGCGTTTCTAGGATCAATCTCTCCGCTCTCACCCCACACAAAGTAACACAGCGGCATTCAGTTCATCCACAGGCCTTTTTTAACTGCTCCCTTGGAAATAATAATTCATTACAAGACAGTCCAAAAAAAAAAGAGCTAAGAGCTTTGATGGGATTAGCGGAAACCCCCACAGAGATGATTTAGAAGCTGTGATAATTCACTTAACAGGGCCTGGGGTAGATTGCCAGTCAGGGAGATGTAACTGTATCAGCCTGAATAACGTTTCATTTCCAGCCATTGTCAGGTAGCGTAATGGTGCTCATTAGCAATATTTAAAAGATTTGACTCAAAGACAGAGAGCCATAAAATCCAGGACTATTTTATCCGCCTCTGGCTTAGTGGCCTTTCCTTTTACCCTGGCTGAATATTAAAATTCAAATGGCCGCTGCCGCACATCTCTGAAAGCGGCTGCTCTGGCTGTTAGTGGTATGGTTGGTTTAGTTTCTCGTTTGCTAACCTTTAGCAAAAATGCATATCATTTGCAATAGAGAGCTTTGTACGTGAGAAGATAAGAAATATCATTTCACTGAGCACTCCGCTGCTAGAGGGGGCATAGGAAGTTTATATTGATCAAGGAAGAGAACAGCATCACTCAGAGATACAAGCGAGACCTGGGAAGACGGAATGTTACCCAGGACAATAGGATGTCTGTGAGCAAAGCAGACTGGTTATAATTCTGTACTGGCGGAAAAGGTTACATTTTATTACTCAGAGTATTTGTTGTATGAATTCAGGAGTTAATTCACATGAAGAGAGACATGTTACCTGGTATTTGCACACAGTGTTGGCAGATGTCTTGTTAATCTGAACGGCAAGGTGGCACAGGGGTTAGCAGTGTTGCCTTTGACCATGGCACTATTTACATGGAGTTAGTATGT
Organism: Pseudophryne corroboree; assembly: GCF_028390025.1. Taxonomy (NCBI): domain Eukaryota; kingdom Metazoa; phylum Chordata; class Amphibia; order Anura; family Myobatrachidae; genus Pseudophryne; species Pseudophryne corroboree. The sequence continues at coordinate 151,632,054 of NC_086444.1, read as the reverse complement.
ACAGTATTTCCTATATTTACATGCGTCTAGTATGTTGGCACTATATAAATGAATAAATAAATAAATAAACATATAAATAATAACAGTCCAGCTGAGCGAGGACCTCGTTAACCCACTCCCCCCGCCGTCGCTCCCTTCACGCCGGCATCAGCAAGTGTGTATGTACTTGCCGATACCGGTCAATGCCACAGCCAATATCGCCGGGTACATACTACGGCTAGTGTGTAGTGTACCCGGCTTTAGGTGGTTATTCCGATCGCTAGCTGCATTCGTTCGCTGTGCAGCGATGAGGCAAAAAAATGGCACTTCTGCGCATGCGTATGCGGCGCAATGCGCACGCGCACGCGCGACGTACTATTACAACGAACTATGTCGTTTCACACAAGGTCTAGCGAAGCTTTTCATTTGCACTGCTGGCCGCAGATTGATTGAGATGAAGTGGGCATTTCTGGGTGTCAACTGACCGTTTTCAGGGAGTGTTTGAAAAAACGCAGGCGTGCCAGGAAAATTGCAGGCGTGGCTGGGCGAACGCAGGGCGTGTTTGTGACGTCAAAACAGGAACTGAACAGTCTGAAGTCATCACAAGCGCTGAGTAGGTTTTTAGCTACTCTAAAACTGCACAAAAAAAACTTTGTAGCCGCTCTGCGATCCTTTTATTTGCACTTCTGCTATGCTAAAATACACTGCCAGTGGGAGGCGGCATGGCGTTTGCACGGCTGCTAAAATCTGCTAGCGAGCAATCAACTCGGAATGACCACCTTAGTGCTGTTAGCATTGTCCTTCTATTTGCTACGTACATATTATAAACCACTTTTAGACAAATAAAACACTTTAATTGAATACAAATAATATGGCCACTTTTCTGTCTGAATTGGCAGCCCGTATTAGAAAAAGTAAGAAATTATCATGCATGAATTGAATAGACTATAATATAGACTATATTAATTCAATTAAGCGTGAGTCTGTGAATACAAGTTTGTTTCTTGAAACTCGCAGACTTCGCGAGAATGCGCATACATTAGCATTTCATACATACAAAGAAATGCGAGACCCACGTTTTGGAACTCGCAGCAAAGATGTGCAAACTTTCTGCAAAATGCGACTTGTTAAAAGTGCTTGAAAAGGTGGCGGGACCTTCCTGGACCCCACAATAGTGACCATTTCATTAGTAGAATCATATAGAAGGCTGTTAATGGGCATAAGAAAATTACTGGATGCTCTTAAAAGTTGCCAAATGGATGATTTGTGCATTATTATTATTTTTTTACATAAGAAAAAAATTATAAAAAGCAAAAGAAATTTGTTTAATTACAAACGAATTAAACGAAAAATTAAAAAAGTAGAAAAAAGGTGATTCTGAGGTAATTTTAAGCCAATTTAAATGAAAAAAAAATTATGAAAAGCAATTGTTTTCCATCGGAATAAATACTTTAATTAAACTTGGGGTTCATTAAAAAATTAAAAAGTTGGTTTTAGGGTAATTTGAGGCCATTTTTTTTTTTTTAACCCCAATAATGTCATGTAATTATTAGAGATGTGCATGGAGCCTTGTGTTTTGGCATTGTTTTTGTGTTCTGACATGTTTAGTGTTGGTTTTGTTGGAACTAGATTAAAAAAATACACAAAATCCTAAAAACAGCTAAAATCGTGTAATTCTGGTGTATCTATAGTATTATTAACCTCAATAACATTAATTTGTAGTCATTTCCAGTCAATTCTAACCACCTCAAAGCTCACAATATTGTTCACCAATATTAATCAAAGGCTGGCTGGCTAAACTAAGCAACAGAGCAGCACACAGAAACACGTCAGTTATTTCTGTTTAAAAATGTGTTGCAAATTAGTAATGTATAAGTAGAGCAATAACCAATAAAAATGTTTGTCTATGGAAAAAAGACCATCACAAATGCCCACAAAAATACAGCCCATAATGAAAAGAAAGGTTGTGGAAGATGGAATTGTCTTTGAGACCTCCCACCCACCCGGGTCCAGGGGGCTCACAGTGCACACATTGCACCCATATTGTTCTAATACCTTCAAGAGACCCGCGACAGGTGCTGCAGGCGCAACCATGGCAAAAAAATCACATCCAAAATGGCCGCCACGCATGCACAGTATATAATTAGTCTCCGGACCATGGCAGGCAATATGTTTCTGGAGACCTACGCATGAGCAGACGACTCTGGCACCGGAGTCTGCGGTACCATGGAGAGGAGGGGGCCTACCCGGAGGCTGCACACAGGCCCCCTCCTCTCTTAAAACGCCCCTGCGCACAGGCATATGTCTGGCCAGACATCACAACTAGGCATGAATTTGAATCGGCCTGCCAAGTTGTGACTCAGCTGGCGAAATCACAGGGATCACTGTGGATAGTGTACTTCTGTACAGCTTTATCTTCCCTTAGGCAGAGAAAGCTGGGCAGGGAGCCAGCAGTGTGATCAGGGGTTGAGTATGAAATACCTACACTCAACATCCCGACGGTCAAAATACTGACAACAATTATCTGACGGTCAAAATACTGACAAGGTCAAAATATCGACAAAGTCAGAATACCGACATTTAAAATACTGACATGGTCACAATACAGACATTTAAAATGTTGACAGGTCAAAAAGTCGCCACAAGTTTAAATTTTTTTTAAAAATGTGTATGTCGAGATAGGTCGACATGGACACTGCATAAGTATACTGCGTCGCTCGGCACACTTGTCCCCTCATGGCTGCCTCCCCTCTGTGTCTCCCCATGGCTGCCTCCTCCCCTGTGTCTTGTCTCTGCATGGCTGCCCCCGCCCTGTGTCTCCCCATGGCTTCCTCCCACATCTGTGTCTCTCCAGCAGCTACACTTACCTCTCCTGCCCTCGACCCGGATCAGTGTTGAGATCCGTGTTGCTGCGGCGGTGGCTCCTCCTGTTCTTCAGTCACAGCGCACGGACATCATGACACCACGCGCTGTGCCAAAAAAAAAAAACTTTATAGTGCTGGTGGCATCGGGGAGAGCATCCATCCCTCTGATTTTCACAGCGCGCCCGCTGAGCACTGTGACATGCTACTGTGGTGCAATATGTAGCTACTGGCGGGACTGCGGTGCCCTTGCGAGAGGCAAGTGCCTGGACCATGAGCTCCACCGGCACTGCCCTTGCTACACCTCTGGCTACACGGTATTGTTATACCTCTTTTGCTGCCAATGTTGGGCATCTTCTACAAAATTTTACAGGGCCGCTATTAGTTCCCAAACCGCCCCAGTCTTAGATACAATTGCAGCAAAAGGCAAATGGAAGGCCGCAATTGCGTACAATCAGGCCCTATGAAGAGGTATCCCACCCTCCTCCACAGACCCCACTCCCTCATCAGACCGCACCCCCATTAAGGCTGCTTCCATAAATTTCCCGGGCTGGTTTTCCATCCCAATCCACCCCTGATAGTCACTGGCGATATCGTTCCCCGCGGTAATGTACCACAGGTAATTGGATATCCCTCTATTAGTGACAGGTCTTTATTACATAATAATAACAACAGTAATATTTCTTATTTTTGAATAGGCAGTATGTATAATGGACATTTGCTACACGTGTGCAAGTATGCACGTTCCCCCATGTGCATGCTAGTGCTTGTAGTTCTATGAGTGCCAGCATGCAATAATAGTCATGGGCATGCTGGCACTTGTAGTGTCACAAGATCTTGCTCTGCATTTTGACAAATTATTCCTGGTACTCAACAGCCATTGGCACCGGGCAGGGACGGTTTTACGCATACACTGGTTACGCAGCTGAGTAAGGAGCAGCATAGAGGAGGGCGCCCTGCCAGCAATATGTATAACACTGGCCATTCCTGATATGCCCTGATATGTAGAGCCTGCCCGGAGACTCACCGAGCAGGCAGTGATGTTGGCGCCACCGCGCTATGTCCGGCAGTGCACCCCACTACAGTAATGTTAAGAAAAATAAAATAAACTACTGCTCCCAGAATCCCTTGCTTCCAGACAGCAAGGGCTGCTGGGAGTGGTAGTTTATTTTGAGATTCTTCACATTACTGTACATGCAAAATAAACTACCACTCCCAGAAGCCCTTGCTGTCCAACTACTAGGAGCAGTAGTTTATTTTGAGATTATTCTTCTTCTAGTACTGTAGTGTGGTGCTGGGCATGGCGGAGGCGCCAACACCACTGACTGCAATGCGAGTCTCCGGGCACAGGGGGCATTTCAGGTAATACAGTACTTTGATTAGATTAATATGTAAGGGGAAGTAGTAAAGTGGGCAAAATATGTAAGGGGAACTTTAACAGTGGGCAAATCTGTCAGGGGCACTTATATAGTGGGCAAATGTGTAAGGGGCACTTATATAGTGTACAAATGTGTAAGGGGAACTTATATAGTGGGCAAATGTGTAAGGGGAACTTATATAGTGGGCAAATGTGTAAGGGGCATTTATATAGTGTGCAAATGTGTAAGGGGCACTTATATAGTGGGCAAATGTGTAAGGGGCACTTATACAGTGGGCACATGTGTAAGGGGCACTACAACCGGGCTTTTACAATGAGGCCATGCCTCTTTCATTTGTTTAGGCGCATGCCTTCGGCACGCGCAAAAGTGCTTGGGTGAGCGCCAAAGTATTTATTCGCCTGCCAAATAATTTGACCTCGGGCCGGACCTGGCATCAGTGCTGCTCAGCATTGGGGCAACACTGTAAAAGGAACACTTTGTATCCCAGTAATGCTTCTAATGACAGAGGCAGATTGCAGACATTGCAGTTTGCATTTATGTGCTATTTGCAGTTTTGCTATCATTTTTTAGAATGTACTTAATAAATGCTACCTCGAATCTGATTGGTTGCTATGGGCAACGACTCAACGTCTCCACTCTTTTCTCTTCTTTGATATATATCCCCCTTTTTCATGACAGTAGTGCTACCTTTCCCTTGAATGCATTTAATTTCCTTTTATGCTCTTAGCATACTACTTATTTGATTAACTCATGGGCTTTGGGATGGCCTCTAGACACATTTTTGTTTTAGAGGTTTATAAATGCTATAAAATCTGCCTAGGTGGAGCAAAAGGTGGTGGGAATGATGTGTGTGCAGGGGTTATTATTTGCAGAAGAGTTATATAGGCACACACCAGCAGATGACTCAGACTATGACAGCCCAGTTACTGGAGCAATGGTATTTGTGTATTGAAATATAACAGGTACAACTCACTATCAGAGCCGGATTAAGGGGGGGCCCTGCGGGTAAGTACCCCGGGCCCCTCTTCTTAAAAGGGCCCCCCACCACAGATCAGAGTTCTTACCGATCTGCGGCACTGTGCTGCGCTTCCGGCTCCCCTTTGATTGCTCTGGCAACCTAGCGGCCGTGGCGCCAGCGCTACGGCCGCCGAACAGTACAGGACAGCTGAGTGACGGCTCAGCTGTCCAATACTGTGTAAAGTAGCAGCCTGCGACTCAGTCATTGGCTGAGCACGCAGGCTGCAGGACAGTGGCAGCGTTTGGATCAACGTGCACATTGGAGGAGACAAAAAGGAGTGAGCTCTCCTGAGTCCTGTCTCCTTTGTCACAGCAACCTGCCAGCAAAAAGTAAGGCTGGCTGTATTATTATCTGGGTAGTGTGTGTTTATATATATATATATATATATATATATATATATATGTTTGTTTATATAGTGTGTGTGTGTGTGTGTGTGTGTGTGTGTGTGTGTGTGTGTGTGTGTGTGTGTGTGTGTGTGTAAATATATATACTATATATGCATGTGTATATTTATTATTTATTTATTTATTAGCAGTTTCTTATATAGCGCAGGATATTTCGTTGCGCTTTACAACTAGAACAACAGTTATAGAACAAAACTGGGCAAAGACAGACAGACATAGAGGTAGGAAGGCCCTGCTCGCAAGCTTACAATCTCTAGGGAAATAGGCATTGATACACAAGGATAGATGCTACCTGTTACATAATGGTTCCCCAGATTGCTAGGTTCTTAGTGGGTTGTATGATATGATCACCCAGCAATGTTGGAAGACAAAATGTGAGGTTATGTGGACTGTACAGAGGGGATGTAACTGGATAGGGAAGCATTGAAGGTTATGTGTGTGGGTCAGGAATTTGATAGGCTTGTCTGAAGAGATGAGTTTTCAGGGTACGTTTAAAGGTTTGGAGACTAGAGGAGAGTCTTATTGTGCGTGGGAGTGCATTCCACAGAGTGGGTGAAGCCCGGGTAAAGTCCTGTAATTTTGAGTGGGAACAGGTAATACATCTGGATGAGAGACGCAGATCTTGTGCAGAGTGGAGAGGTCTGGTAGTGAGATATTTTGAGATGAGTGAGGAGATGTATGATGGTGCAGTTTGGTTAATAGCCTTGTATGTAAGTAAAAGTATTTTATATTTGACACAGTAGAATACCGGTAACCAATGGAGGGACTGACAGAGCGTATCAGCAGATGAAGAACATCTGGCGAGGAAGATTAGCCTAGCAGCTGCATTTAAAAAGTATTGAAGTGGTGAGAGCCTATGTTTGGGAAGACCAGTAAGGAGACTATTACAATAATCAATGCGGGAGATGATGAGTGCATGGATTAGAGTTTTTGCAGTGTCTTGTGTAAGATAAGGGCGTATTTTGGACATGTTGCATGTAACATGATTTAGAGACAGATTGAATGTGTGGAACAAAGGACAGTTCAGAGTCAAGGGTGACACCTAGGCAGCAAGCTTGTGGGGTAGGGTGGATAGTTGCATTGTCAACAGTTATGGAGATATCAGGTTGGTAACTACTCTTAGCTGGTGGGAAAATAATTCTGTTTTGGAAATGCTAAGATTGAGGTGGCGAGATGACATCCAAGATGAAATGGCAGACAGGCATCCAGTGACACGAGCCAATACAGATGGTGATAAATCTGGGGAGGATAGGTAGATTTGAGTATCATCAGCGTACAAATGATACTGAAATCCGAAGGAGCTGATTAGTTTACCAAGAGAGGAGGTATAGATTGAGAAAAGCAGAGTACCTAAGACTGAGCCTTGCGGTACTCCAACTGATAGAGGTAGAGAAGAGGAGGTAGAATCAGAGAAGTGAACACTGAAAGAGCGATTAGATAGGTAGGATGAGAACCAAGTAAGGGCTGTGTCCTGAAGACCCAGGGATTGTAGTGTTTGTATGAGAAGAGAGTGGTCAACAGTGTCAAAAGCAGCAGAGAGATCTAGAAGAATAAGTAGTGTGTAATGGCCTTTTGATCTAGCAATGACTAGATCATTCACTACTTTGGTCAGTGCCGTCTCTGTGGAGTGTTGGGCACGAAAGCCTGACTGAAGTGGGTCCAATAAGTTGTGGGAGTTAAGAAAGTGTGTAAGGCAAGTGTAGGCAAGTCTCTCAAGTAGCTTGGAGGGACCTGGTAGCTGAGAAATGGGACGGTAGTTAGAGAGTGTGTTTGGGTCAGAGTTGTTTTTTTAGAATGGGAGTAATCACTGCATGTTTAAACAGAGAGGGAAAGATACCAGTAGAGAGAGAGAGATTACAGATTTTAGTTAAGGTTGGGATAATCAGAATCAGAATCAGGTTTATTGGCCAGGTATACTTGCGTATACTAGGAATTTGTCTTCGGTTTGCTTTACAACAGCCAAGTAGGTAACAGATAAGCAGGTGGGGGGGTAAGCAAAGTTACACAGATAGGGTATACGGTAGGAACACAAGTGAGTTACATGTACGTCTAGTCAGTCAATGTTCAGGAGTTCAGCAGGCGGACCGCTTGGGGAAAGAAACTTTTGAGGCTTCTGGCGGACCTGGCGGGGACGGCCCTGTAACGCCTGCCTGAAGGAAGCAAGTTAAACATGCTGTGGCCGGGGTGTAGCTGGTCTTTTACTATCTTCATTGCCCGCTTTTTAGCTCTGGACAAGTACAGGTCCTGGACTGAGGGAAGGTCGGCCCCGATGATCTTCTCTGCGGTTCTGACCACCTTTTGGAGCCTGCATCTGTCCCTCGCGCTGGCGGAGCTGTACCATACGAGTATCGAGGAGCACAGTACCGACTCCACAATCGCGGAGTAGAAGAGTAGCAGAAGCTTCTGTGGGATGTTGAACTTCCTTAGTTGCCTGAGAAAGAACAACCTCTGCTGCGCTTTCCCAACAGTGGCGTCAGCGTTGGACCCCCATTTAAGGTCCTGGGAGATTGTGGTCCCTAGAAACTTGAAGGAGTCCACTAGCGATACCACACTGTCAGCAATCGTTAGCGGAGGTGCACTAGATGACTTCTTCCTGAAGTCCACTATCATCTCGACAGTTTTGAGGGGGTTGAGCTCGAGGTTGTTGTGGATGCACCACTGGGCCAGCCGGTCTACTTCCCGTCTATAGGCCGATTCGTCCCCATCCTTGATGAGGCCGATGACGGTGGTGTCATCTACTCCCTACCTATACACAGAAGCTGAGAGCAGTTAAGCCTGTCGTTAAGACTGTTAAGAAATGGACCAATGAGGCCAAGATGAAGCTCCAGGCCTGCTTTGACTGCACGGAATGGGGGGTCTTTGAAGCCTCGGCAACCGACCTGAATGACTTGACAGACACTGTCACATCCTACATCAGCTACTGTGAGGACATGTGTGTACCTACCAAGACTTACCGCATTTACAACAACAACAAGCCCTGGTTCAATAAGCACAGGAGACAAAGTTTTACTGACCTGTGAGGGCATAGGATCAAGAGGAGAGGTAGTGGAGTAGGAGGATGAAAAGAGTGTTGATACTTCATCTTCACTTGTGGGATCAAATGAAGAGAAAGTGCCAGAGGGTTCAGATAGGGAATTGAGCAGGTCACTGGCTGAGTTAGAGCATACCATTTCATCTCGGATATTATCAATCTTATCCTTGAAGTAGGAAGCAAGTTCTTGTGCACTGATAGTAGCTAGTAGGGGAGGTGAGGGCGGGTAAAGAAGTGATTTAAATGTATTAAAAAGTCTCTTGGGGTTAGTGGTATGATAAGAGATGAGAGATTGGAAATATGTTTGTTTGGCAGTGTCCAGGGCCTGACGATAGGAGTGGTAGGTAGTCTTATATGTGAGAAAGTCACTTGGATTCTGAGATTTCCACCACTGACGTTCTACTTTACGTGACAGTTTTTGTAGGTGTCTTGTTGATTTAGAGTGCCATGGTTGGCATCTAAGCCTACGTGGAGTGTGATGGGTAGCTGGAGCCACTTCATCAAGGGCACTCTCTAGGGTCTGGTGCAGGTGGGATACAGCAGTGTCAGGTGTGGTGAATGTAGAGATTGGTAAGAGAAGTTGTTGCAGAGAAGTGGAAAGTTGTTGAAAATTTATATTGTTAGTATTTCTGCGGGTTAGAGGAGGCTTGCTTGGTTTTAGTGTCCTAGAATTTAAAGTAACAGAAGAGATTGTGAAGGTGATCAGGTTGTGATCAGAGAGAGGGAAAGGAGTGTTAATGAATTTGGAAACTGAGCAGAGCCTGATGAACACAAGATCAAGGCAGCAGCCCTCCTGGTGAGTAGAGGAGTTGGACCATTGGGTTAGGCCAAGAGAGGTGTTTGGATGCATGAAGAGATTGTGGACTGTCAAGAGCGATATTGAAATCGCCCATAATGATGGTGGAGATGTCAGAGGATAAGAAGTGTGGGAGCCAGGCAGAAAAATCTTCTAGAAATTGTTGTTTAGGTTGCCCAGGAGGGCGATAGATAGCTGCAACATGCAGAAAGAAGGGGGTGAAAATCCTGATAGAGTGAACTTCAAATGATGTGAATGCGAGTGATGGAACCTGAGGTAGAACAGTGTATGTGAAAAACTGTGACAGTAAGATTCCAACCCCACCACCTTTACTATTATTAGGCCTAGATGTGTGTGTGAAGTGGAAATACACAAATACACAGTGGTATATACACATGTATATATATAGGGAGATGGCAACCTGGTAATCTGGTCTTGACAAAGGCTCTGCTGTGAGCCGAAACGTTGACCTTCTGTTTGTGAGTATGTGCTGTCTGGATTAAAATCTATCAATTTCACCCTGGAGAAGTCTGGTGAGTGCATCCTTATTTGTGCACATGTATCGTGGAACTTTGTTCTGATAGGACCTGTTCCTGGATTTTGTACCCCAGCAACTGTGATTATTAACGACATGTGAGTGCGGCTCTTCTACAATTGATATATATATACATAGACATATATATATATATATACATATAGATGTGTGTGTATGTATATATATATATATATATATATATATATATACTGTATATGTATATATATGCATATACATATATACACATTCATATACATATCTATATTGATAAACACACACACACATATATATATATATATATATATATATACTGTGTGTGTATAGATATATACACTGCTCAAAAAAATTAAGGGAACACTAAAATAACACATCCTAGATCTGAATGAATGAAATATTCTTATTAAATACTTTGTTCTTTACATAGTTGAATGTGCTGACAATAAAATCACACAAAAATTATCAATGGAAATCAAATTTATTAACCCATGGAGGTCTGGATTTGGAGTCACACTCAAAATTAAAGTGGAAAAACACACTACAGGCTGATCCAACTTTGATGTAATGTCCTTAAAACAAGTCAAAATGAGGCTCAGTAGTGTGTGTGGCCTCCACGTGCCAGTATGACCTCCCTACAATGCCTGGGCATGCTCCTGATGAGGTGGCGGATGGTCTCCTGAGGGATCTCCTCCCAGACCTGGACTAAAGCATCCGCTAACTCCTGGACAGTCTGTGGTGCAACGTGGCGTTAGTGTATGGAGCGAGACATGATGTCCCAGATGTGCTCAATTGGATTCAGGTCTGGGGAACGGGCTGGCCAGTCCATAGCATCAATGCCTTCGTCTTGCAGGAACTGCTGACACACTCCAGCCACATGAGGTCTAGCAGTGTCTTGCATTAGGAGGAACCCAGGGCCAACCGCACCAGCATATGGTCTCACAAGGGGTCTGAGGATCTCATCTCGGTACCTAATGGCAGTCAGGCTACCTCTGGCGAGCACATGGAGGGCTGTGCGGCCCCCCAAATAAATGCCACCCCACACCATTACTGACCCACTGCCAAACCAGTCATGCTGGAGGGTGTTGCAGGCAGCAGAATGTTCTCCTTGGCGTCTCCAGACTCTGTCACGTCTGTCACATGTGCTCAGTGAGAACCTGCTTTCATCTGTGAAGAGCACATGGGGCCAGTGGCGCATTTGCCAATCTTGGTGTTCTCTGGCAAATTCCAAACATCCTCCATGGTGTTCGGTGGTAAGCACAACCCCCACCTATGGACGTCGGGCCCTTTCTACCACCCTCATGGAGTCTGTTTCTGACCGTTTGAGTAGACACATGCACATTTGTGGCTTGCTGGAGGTCATTTTGCAGGGCTCTGGCAGTGCTCCTCCTGTTCCTCCTTGCACAAAGGCGGAGGTAGCGGTCCTGCTGCTGGGTGGTTGCCCTCCTACGGCCTCATCCACGTCTCCTGATGTACTGGCCTGTCTCCTGGTAGCGCCTCCATGCTCTGGACACTACGCTGACAGACACAGCACACCTTCTTGCCACAGCTCGCATTGATGTGCCATCCTGGCTGAGCTGCACTACCTGAGCCACTTGTGTGGGTTGTAGACTCCGTCTCATGCTACCATTAGAGTGAAAGTACCGCCAGCTTTCAAAAGTGACCAAAACCTCAGCCAGAAAGCACAGGAGCTGAGAAGTGGTCTGTGGTCACCACCTGCAGAACAACTCCTTTATTGGGGGTGTCTTGCTAATTGCCTATAATTCCCACCTGTTGTCTATTCCATTTGCACAACAGCATGTGAAATTGATTGTCAATCAGTGTTGCTTCCTAAGTGGACAGTTTGATTTCACAGAAGTGTGATTGACTTGGAGTTACATTGTGTTGTTTAAGTGTTCCCTTTATTTTTTTGAGCAGTGTAGTGTATATATATATATATATATATATATATAAAATCTGCCCACCTCTTTATTAGAGGCCCCATTGTCTGAAGGGCCCCGGGCCCCCTATAGCCTTAATCCGGCTCTGCTCACTATACACACTGGTGGTGGACGGAGCGCTTGGCATAGTAGGGTTACGTTGCAGGGATACTGGAACAGCTTCATATGTAGGTCTCCTGAGCTAAGCATGGAGACTTGTGTCTCCCCCATGTCACATTACAGCAGTGGTTCCAAAACTGGGTGCTGTGGCACCTTGGGGAACTTGCAGAGAGTAAGCCTGTCCACCACCACATAGCTGAACACTAAGGAAGTCAGGTAAGCACAGTTTACTTAATTTATTCCATTTTGCTGAATTTCTCAATGTGAAACTTTTGGCCTAGGGGTGCCATGAAAAAAACTGTTACTCTAAGGCGCAATGATTCAATAAAGTTTGGGCACCTCTGCATTGCAGTCTCACACACAGTAACATTGTACTAAGAAAGAATCTACAAGATGGCTGCAGCACATGTGCAGTAATACATCAGATTGGAGGACAGACCTCCCTGGGTCCTAGTACCAAGCATGTATGCACACTGGGGAATGCAGGAGCGTCAGCAGCGTTTCTAGAGAGGAGGGGACCCGTGTGCAGACTCCATGTGCCAGAGTCTACAGGGCATGCGCAGGACTCCGAAAAATGGCCACCGCGCCATTTTTTCAGAGTCCTGCGCATGCCCTGTGCCAGAGTCTCAGCGAGGAGAGTGCTAACAGCAGCGGTGACGGCTACAGGAGAGGAGGGGGCCCACACACAGTCACCGATGGACGCTGGAAAGGTAATTATAGAAAAAATGGGTGCAGTGTGTGCGGTGTGGGCCCCCTCTGAACCCAGGGGCCCGTGTGCACGCACACACTGCACCCATTATAGATACGCCAGTGAGGAGTGTACTGCTTTCTGACACACACACACACCCTTGCTACAAGCTTCTCCATGTTACACAAGCATTTAATTGCAGTTTTCTCATAGTGACCTGTAAGAAAGGTCTGGTCTTCTTGGTAAACATATAAGTAAGAGTCCCCTCACTGACAGCATGGACCATGACAAATCTCTCAACTCACAAATTTGGGACTGCTATCACTGTCACAATTCTTGGTATCTTTCACACTTTTAACCACTTAACTGGCATGGTCAGATCACATGTAAATGTGCCGCCCCACTGTGTCCCCCATAATCTATCTTTTTAAACTATATTAAATAAAAACATTTAAAAAACAATTTTATGAATGGTTTTGAAGGGAAAAATCATCAGTTAAGTGGTTACATTTTGCTAAGTCCTTTCACCTATTTTGGACTTCCATTCCCACTAATTGGACCTTGCCTTTTAGCTTCTGGATGTGCCGAGGCTCACTGAATGCAATGTTTGCAAATTCTTCATCATACATCTTGCAGTTTTCTTCTCTCTAGTTGAACTTCCATGCTGATAGTCTCTATACGTCTTCTACTGCTGGCATGTCCAACAACACATACTTGCTCTCCATATCAACTTCCAACTTTTCTACAACTTGTGCTGTTTCTTTGAAGATAACATCTTGTGACTTAACAATCTTTCTAATATTTGGAGTCCACAATCCGTAGTCTGTACTCTCATGGCAACAGCCAAGCATGATGCACTTTACTGACTTTGAATCCATCTTGCATCTTTTCTCTTTTGGTATATGGACATAGGCAGTACTCCCAAAAGTTCAGAGATGTCTTACACTTGGTTTTCTCATTGACCAGTCTTCAAATGGTGTATGTCCTTTAGGGCAACTGTAGGAGAATGGTTCTTGACGTAGTGCAGGAGCTCACTGCTTTCTAACAAAAGGCGCCCCACTCAAATCTGTATATGGGTTCCAAACATCCCCACTTTAAGGTAAATTGGAGGGATTGGGAATATGTGCAGTATTTATCCCTTGAGGCACTTAGAATATCTCATACTGCAATGTCCCACATCCTGTATGGAAAACACTAGTATGTTCATGTCTGATTGCTCCTCTCCTCACAAGGAAAAAAAGTCATATATAACTGCAATTCCATGTCCTTAAAACAGATGCTAAGGCAGAAACATAGAAGTAGTGTGACCACAGATGACCCCAATAACAAAAACATTGCAGCCCCCCAAATCTAAACTAATTTATTTATAGCTGGGTGCTCTGAGGACAAATAATTAAAGAAAGAAACTGCCTCCAATATAAATATTAAAAGCTGAGAATTTTATCAAACATATCCATTGGCCAGACTGTATTAAACAATGTCTGTATTAGATGAGATATCCACGAGGTTCTACTTCATAAAGTTACACTAATTCGAGGAAAGAACAGGAACTTTCTATTAATTTGCATATATAGTTATGTGCTCATTTGGGGATAAATATATGTATCTATCTATTGTTCTTGAATTTGTGATTAGGAAGTTATATTTTGAGAAGACAGTAACATTATGATTGGCAGCACATCACCAGAGACCTCAGCAGCCGTGGTGGCCACAGAGCCAGGGTCAGACTGGCCCACAGGGCTTCCAGGGAAACCACCGGTAGGCCCCACTGCCTGAGGGACCACTCCTTCCTCTAGGGATCAGATTCCAGACTGTGCACTTGTATTATACATGGCAGATATGTTGCATTACACTGCACTAGACTATTGTGTATTTCAAGCCTATGTGAAGGCTGACCACACCCCCTTTGTAGGCTGGTCACACCCCTAAGTATGGGCCCCTATCACTGCATTCCCCCGGTGGGCCCTTCATGCCCCAGTCCGACACTGCACAGAGCTGCCAGCACAGAGAAGGTAAAGTGTCTCCAGGTTTGTCTACGTTTAACTGACTGATTATAGTGAGAAATTCTATAAAGACTCATATCCTAACTCATCGCATTATCTGTGAAATTATATTGTCCTTTGTAGACACAGAGAAAGTTGAAATGGATAATATATACAGCTTCAAAGTAGGGTCTATAGCCACAATATGAATATTAAATGTCGCCCTGTATCTTAAAAGCAAATTACCCCATCTTTATTAGTCTTGTACCAATTTAAATCTTTCATTTTTTGCAGATATAATTATATTATAACTCTGCTATTGACATAACCACTGTGGTGTAAAACGTACTGGAGAAGATGTTCTGCCACTGTAGGCATTTGCTTAGGGTGCAAAAGTTTAGGGGGCTGCCTACAGTACTGTATAAGTGAAGTAGGGCTCACCTTAAGAATATACTAATTGCTGGACAGTATTTCATTTCGTATCACTGTAAAGTTTACTAATATGCCGCCAGTATTTACCATCACTTGTCCTCTTTAAAAGGTTTGATATATCTAACCCATTAACCTCATTTGGCGTCTTTTTATATAACGTACAGGCAGGGGTTAAAGTGGGGGGGAACGAGGTGGAACTGAGTTCCACCACCTGTAATTGTAGGGGGAACTAGTTCCCCCACCTCCATTGCCCTGCACAGTAATTCCAACAGAAAAACCTGCCCCATCATCTACATGAATAGATGATACAGGCGGCGTTAGTGTTAATGATGAGCACTACTGTGTGGCATAACATGTTTAGAGGGTACCATGGTGTAGTGCAATGTGAAAGGGCACTACTAAGTGATGTAACCTGAATAAGGGGCATTACTATGTGGTGTAAAGTGAATAAGATTGTGCCCCTGTGTGGGGTAATTTGAATTGGGGGTACTATTATGTGACCATGCTACTTCTTTGTGAGATCAATGTCCCTTTATAAAGTATTGTATGTAGGGTACTAATTTACAGTTTTCTGGGGGGTGCAGAAAACGCTAGCACTTGCCCAGACTCCGCTTAACATGGTGTGTGGGTGTGTGTGTGTGTGTGTGTGTGTGTGTGTGTGTGTGTGTGTGTGTGTGTGTGTGTGTGTGTGTGTGTGTGTGGTGGGGGTGGGGGGGATTGGAAGGGGTCGGTGTCCAGGTAAATGAGTTCCACCACCTCTCCAGGACCACTTTAAGCCCTGCGTACAGGGCCTTCTCATTGTGCACTGGCCACTGATATCAAGGGGCAACAGCTGTCAGCTTCTTGCTTGTAAAGCTGCTGACGATCCTTCTAGTTGGCGATAGGCTGAAAGTGTGACGCCAAGATATGATGCCACAGCCCATCGCCACTCTCTGAAGCAGCGAATATGCTAGCACATCATCACTCCACACAAGCCCAGGGCCATCAAAAGCTCTGACAGACCCAAGTACCCAAATCAGGGAAGGCGTGGCCATGCCCCCTTTGAAAGAAACTGAATAAACCATTAATTCGCTCAGCACAGGGGGGGAAGCACCAGGAAATGGGGGTGGGGTGGCTGCAGGGGATGGTGGGGTGTGGCTGCAGGGGATACCCTTCCTCCATGCCCACTACCACTGGCCGTGCCTATACAGCAGTGCAGCGCTGCAGCGCATTGGGCAGTGAGACAGAACCTCTCTCTTTCACTGTCCAATGTACTATAAGGGTGCAGCCAGAAGTAGACCTGAACCCTTCCCTCATAGACCCAGGAACCTCCATCCAGCCCAGGTCAGGGTAAATACTACCTGTCCCCTTTTAGTACCATTGCTGACAGGATGATACTAAAGCCATTGCATTGGATTGCGAGAGTGATAGGGAACGGCAGTGAGGGGGAGCATTCTCAAAAGAGTAGTTTGGATGCCTAAGGAGGAGATGAAGATACGTCACCACCACACAAATTTTAGTATGTGGCTCGGTAATTGCAGGTTACAGCCCTGGCTGAAGTATAAACACCAGTGTTTGATTCAACGGTCACGCAAATCATATTATATCTACCTCTTAATGGCAGACTCATTCTGTACCTTAAACACCCTAAGTATCAGCCATCCTCATAGTAAAAGCCTTTGTTTCTTAATGGTATCACCAAGAAAGTCTACATAAATGTGAACTTGTGACAATATTTGAAACAAGGTCAGATGGACATCCCGAAGGGCTAATATTCTCTCTTATCCATTCTGTACGTGTTTTAAAACTACATTATAAATAGACGTGTGGATGGAAGAGATTTGAGAAGGAAAATGGTAAAGATTATGAATATTAAGATTTATATTAATCTATACGCCTATTAAAGTACAGTAAAACCTGTCCTTCAGTCCACCTTTTTTAAGATATCACATCCCTGATGGGACCACTAAATTTTGGGCTAAATTATTTTCCCATAAAGAACAATGAAAAGAAAATGATTATATTAAGGCTACTTCTAGTATGGTTTCTTTTCATTGTTAGGCCAAACTGATCTCTAATAGTAAAATAACATTGATTTTGACCTTGTTAATGAGGCTGCAGACTTAAAGCAGCTCTTGGACAGCGGATCCTCTCCATACATTGTGGAAATATTGCTGCTGATTTACCTTATTGCAGTAGGATCTGCAGAAATGATATATTCCTCCTGCTTGACGGGACTGTGCTTTCCATCATAATGGCAATTTTCCAGGCATAATGAAACTTGTATTTTACCTTACATTAAAATGGAGAAGCCAGGAACCAATTCATTGAATTTGTTTTTTATGAAATAAGATGTCCAAGCATTGGAAAACGGTAGGGTGTTGTAATTGAGGCAGGAAATTGTGTGAATGAAGTGAATGCTTTTAGTGCAGAGCTCCCAAGTGTCACTAACACGGTGGATAGGACCCTGTTAGTAAAGGATCATCCTGATGTGAAACAGGTGGATATCTGTACAATAGACCCTCTGCTGTGCTATGGAAATATGAATCCCCCATTACTAAGCCTCCAGAAGGTCTCCCAATGACCACTGGGCTGCAGTACATGGACGGCTGTCCAACACTTATGTATTAGTCCATGATTCTGCCTAGCCAGGGCTGTTTTTAGACAATTTGGCTCCCAGTGGCAGCAGTAAAAAATGGCCTCTCTAAAATGGGCGTGGCCTCACAGCAAAAGATGACCTTACACCCCAGTTTTTGACCCTGCAACAACACACCTCGGCCACCACAGGAAAAAATAAACATTCCACCATATTAAGCTTCACACAGTAATGCCCCTTGGACCATATTATGCCACACACCGCAATGCCCGTGATACATTATGCCATTCAGCAAAGCTTCTAATTACTTTTAAATTACCTGCTTGTTGCCAGGGGTTTCATGCGCTTGGTGTCACGCTCGTTGTCAGGGGTTTCATGCGTTGGGCATCACGCTCGTTGCCAGGGGTTTCACACGTTGGGTGTCATACTAATTGCCAGGGGTTTCAAGCGCTGGGTGTTCTGCTCGTTGCCGAGGGTTTCATGTGCTGGGTGTGATGCTCGTTTTTCCAAGGGTTTCATGCTCTGGCATCCATTCTCATTGCCAAGGGGAACGCTCGTTGCCAAAGGGAATGCTTATTACCAAGGGGAATGCTCGTTGCAAAGGGGATGTAAGTATATTGGCTGGCGGGCTCCCCCTGCTCCCTCTTCCCTAATACTACTCCACTTGATAGGCACAGTTTTGTGGAATGACGCGGTTGCATTGTGACATCATGCCACAACCACGTCATTCTGTGAAACTCTGCCCCCTCGAGCAGAGTACTATGCTAGAGGGAGGAAGGGGAGTAGAAAGAGCCACAAAGTGCCGCGGTGGGCTCCCCGTGCGATCGCATAGCTCGCCTGCCGCAAGAAACGGCACTGTACCTATACATGCACACACATGCAAACTTATACATTGTGTTTTGAGGCAATATTGTTGTTGAAAAATATCCATATATAGGGCTATATTCAGTAGCATTCGCTAGTGAGATGCAATCGCATTTTTGGGCCAGTGCGCAAATGCAGGGGCCAAACAGTGAATGCCTGGGCCGGCCAATGTGATTGCATCTGCCTGACTGACAGGCAGAGGCATTAGTGGGGCAGTCGGGACCAGCGATACTGAAAATGGGGACGGGTCAGGGTGGCCAGGTGATGTCACACGCGGCCGCTTTGACGGCAATATGGCCACGATGCTCAGGAAGGAGGCGTCACTTATTTTGTGGGGACAGCGATGTGATTACAACTGAATTGGTGGCCTTTAGCATGCTGGGCAGCCTTGCCCTGTGCCTATGCTGCCCCCAGCGGGATCAGTACGAAATTCCGCTGGACGGGATCCCAGCGGTCGAAATACCGACACCGGAATCCCGACCAGCACAATCTCGATAGGGGTGGCGAGTGGAACGCAGCCCCTTGCGGGCTCACAGCACTCGCCACGCTGTGGGCACGGTGCCTCGCTACGCTCGGCACTCTATTTTATTCTCCCTCTATGGGTGTCATGGACACCCACAGAGGGAGAATATGTCGGGATTGTGCCGGTCGGGATTCCGGTGTCTGTATTTCGACCCGGCGGGATCTTGACCGCATCCCCCCCCAGCATGCGATCGCCAGCAGTTGCAGATTTGCAAAATTAGGGGGGGGGGGAGGGGGGAGTGGCCCAACCTCCTCCAGGGTTGATGGTCCCGTTCCCCACTGACAGGACACTGAGCTCCTGAGGGTCCTATTCGCAAGCCCCACCACGGCGAGCATACGGTCCCACAGCACGCCGCCACCCCTAACAGAGCCAGAAGTAAGAAGAGTGGCCAGCGGCCGGTGTCCCCGTTAGAAGGTCACCGGCTGAAATGGCGGCATAAGGGTGTGGAGCGCAGCGCTGACAGGCAGGCTGCGCTCCAGGGCTCAGGATGATATGCTGTGTGCGTGTGTTCCGCTGTGAGGGGTGCGCTGAGCCACTACTTACATTACCCACACTGGCAAACTAGCTGACAGGGGTTCTAACCCACTGTTAAGCACCATGCATACCTCAGCCAGTATAAAAAAAATGGGAAGACAGAGCGCCATTTTCCCTCTGCAGCTCTACACAGACAAACTGGCAGGGAAGCGCAGCCCCTCCACAAGGACTGCAGCTTGCCTCAGCGGAACCAGGGGGTAATAGCAACGGGGGGAGCAGTATTAGAATACTGAGCCTTTATTAAGAGGGCTTAGTTTGCGACCCGGCTAACCTTATAATTAGCTATAGGGGCGCTGAGTGGCTGGCTCCATCATACTCTGTGTCTCCCTATGGGACTCTGTGTGGGTTAACTGTGCTTTTCACCTATTCATCGTGTGTGTGTGTGTGTGTGTGTGTGTGTGTGTGTGTGTGTGTGTGTGTGTGTGTGTGTGTGTGTGTGTGTGTGTGTGTGCGTGTGTGTGTTCTTTTACATTTTACTATGTCAAAGGAGTGTGTTTCATGCACAGCAGAGTGTTTTTCTCACTCAGGGGGATCCCTACAGTGTACTCAGGATAGTACACATTCTCAGGCTAGTGGGTCCGAACCAGTATGGTTGGATTCATTAAAAGGGATGATCTAAAATATTTCACATAAATTATCCCAAAATGAGAAGGAGACGCAATACTTAAGACAATCTGTGGATGACCTGATGAATAGAGATTCAGTGGCCATTCCAGCGTCTCAGACCCCTGCCATTTGTCCACAAAAGCGTACACTGGCCCAAATCATGCAGACTGATACTGATGATGATGTATCAGACATTGAGGAGGGTGAGGTGGACTCGGGAGGGAGGGATGCAGCTTTGTCACAGGGAATACAGGCCCTCATAGAGGCTATTAGAGATGTCCTGCACATTCCTGGCAAAGCGACAGAGGACGATGAGAAATCTTATTTTAATGTAAAAAAGAAATCCTCTGCTACTTTCCCTGCATCTAAGGAATTAGGGGGGTCATTCCGAGTTGTTCGCTAGCTGAATTTGTTCGCAGCGCAGCGATCAGTCTAAAAAACGGCAGTTCTGCACATGCGTATGCGGCAACGCACAGGGTCTAGCGATGCATTTCAGTCGCACTGCTTGCCGCAGAGTGATTGACATGAAGTGGGCGTTTCTGGGTGGCAACTGACCGTTTTCAGGGAGTGTGCGGAAAAAAGCAGGCGTGCCAGGAAAAACGCAGGCGTGGCTGGGCGAACGCTGGGCGGGTTTGTGACGTCAAATCCGGAACTGAATAGTCTGAAGTGATCGCAAGCACTGAATAGGTTTTGAGCTACTTCTAAACTACACAAACATTTTCTGCAGGCGCTCTGCGATACAACCGTTTGCACTTCTGCTAAGCTAAAATACACTACCAGTGGGCGGTGGCATAGCGTTTGCACGGCTGCTAAAACTAGCTAGCGAGCGATCATCTCGGAATGACCCCCTAAATTCCTTATTTGAAGAAACTTGGTCTAATCCTGACAAGAAGTTCCAGATCCCTAAAAGGTTACGCACATCTTTCCCTTTTCCTAAGGACGATAGGAAAAAAATGGGAAAACCCACCGATTGTTGACGCATCGGTATCTAGATTATCACGTAAGATAGTTTTACCGGTACCGGGGGCAGCCTCCTTAAAAGATGCAGCAGACCACAAGATTGAGACCACGCTCAAATCTCTGTACACAGCTGCGGGGGAGGCCCAGAGACCCACTATTGTTTGTGCTTGGATCACTAGGGCCATTGCAAAATGGTCAGGTAAGCTAATTGAGGGGTTAGATTCCTTACCAAGAGGTGAGATGATTTTACTCCTGTAATATATACAGGACTCTGCAAATTTTATGGTGGAAGCCATAAAAGAAATTGGATTGCTCAATGCACGCTCCACGGCCATGGCAGTGTCAGCACTCCGGGGCCTATGGTTACATCAGTGGATGGCGGATGCGGATTCCAGAAAGGGTGTGGAAAGCCTACCTTTCACAGACGAGGCCCTGTTTGGTGATGAACTGGATACGTGGATATCCAAGACTATGGCAGGTAAGTCTACATTTCTTCCCTCCTGCAGCCCCACCATCTAGGAAGACCTATTCTGCTCCGACTCTGCAGTTCTTTTGGACGGCAAAATTCAAACATAAAGTAGGGTTCTTCTACAGCTTTCAAAGGCAACAGAGGTAAACCCAGAAAACAAGCAACTGCAAGTTCACAGGAACAGAACTCTGGTTCTGCTTCCTCAAAGCCTTCAGCATGACGGTGGACCTCCCTGCCTGGGAGTCAGGCAGGTGGAAGCCTGATTAAGAGATTTCAGTCACATATGGGCGACCTCATGCCAGGATCCGTGGGTCAAAGAGGTAATCGCCCAGGGGTACAGACTGGAGTTTCAGGAACTCCCACCTCACAGATTCTTCAAGTCAGGCTTACCAGCTTCTCCGGAGGCAAGTCTAAATTTACAGGATGCAATTCAAAAACTGGTACAGACTCAGGTCATTGTTCCAGTTCCAACTCAGCTACGGTCCAGGGGTTATTATTCCAACCTGTTTGTGGTACCGAAACCGGACGGTTCGGTGAGACCCATTTTAAACCTCAAGTCGTTGAACCTGTACTTACGGGTGTTCAAATTCAAGATGGAGTCTCTGAGAGCAGTGATCACCAGACTGGAGGAAGGGGAATTCTTGGTGTCACTGAATATCAAGGATGCATACCTTCATATCCCGATCTGGCCGCCTCATCAGGCTTATCTCGGGTTTGCCTTACAGGACTGTCACTACCAGTTCCAGGCTCTGCCCTTTGGCCTCTCCACGGCCCTGAGGGTGTTCACCAAGGTAATGGCGGAGATGATGTTTCTCCTCTGCAAATGGGGAGTGAACATTATTCCGTACCTGGACGATCTGCTGATAAAAGCACCATCCAGGGAGCAGTTATTGGACAACATTGCCTTCTCAACTCGACTACTCCGGGATCACGGGTGGATTCTGAACCTAACAAAATCTCACCTGGAAACAACTCGGAGGCTTCCGTTACTGGGGATGATACTGGATACGGAGGTACAGAAGATGTTCCTTCCATTGGAAAAGGCAGTGGTGATCCAGTCAATGGTGCGGAATGTTCTAAAATAAACCCGGATATCGGTGCATCTCTGCATTCACCCTCTGGGAAAGATGGTAGCCACTTACGAGGCACTGCAGTACAGAAGGTTTCACGCAAGACCCTTCCAGCTGGACCTGTTGGACAAATGGTCCGGATCGCATTTACATATGCACCAGACAATTCGTCTGTCGCCAAAAGCCATGATTTCTCTTCTGTGGTAGCTACAGACTACTCACCTGACCGAGGGCCGAAGGTTCGGGATTCAAAATTGGATTCTGCTAACCACAGACGCAAGCTTCAGAGGTTGGGGAGCAGTCACCCAGGGGGCTCACTTACAAGGAAAATGGTAAAATCATGAAGCCATTCTTCCAATCAACGTTCTGGAACTAAGGACCATATACAATGCCCTTCTGCAGGCAGCCCATCTTCTTCAAGATCAGGCAATCCAGGTTCAGTCGGACAATGTGACGGCAGTAACGTACATAAACCGACAGGGTGGAACAAAGAGCAGAGCAGCAATGTCAGAGGTAACACGGATTCTCCTCTGGGTAGAAAGACACGCTGTGTCGTTGTCGGCGGTCTTCATTCCGGGAGTAGACAACTGGGAAGCAGACTTCCTCAGCAGACACGACCTCCACCCAGGAGAGTGGGGCCTTCACCGGGAGGTGTTCGAGTGTGTGACTTGTCGGTGGGGAATTCCACAAATCGACATGATGGTCTCCACAAAAAACTCAGGCGGTATTGTTCCAGGTCCAGAGACCCACAGGCAGTGGCGGTGGATGCTCTGGTGACTCCATGGGTTTACCAGATGGTGTATGTGTTTGCACCACTTCCACTGATCCCAAGAATTCTCAAAAGAATAAAAAGAGAAAAGGTTCAAGCAATTCACATTGCTCTGGATTGGCCAAGAAGGGCTTGGTACGCAGATCTCCTGGACAGGGCCAGCTCCAGGCCTACTAGCACCCTGAACGAGAAAATTTAAAAGCGCCCCCCCCCCCAAAAAAAAAAAAAAAACCTATGCGCGGGTGTGGCCTCCTGGAAAAGTGGGCATGACCTCGTAACTTCATATTATCAAACTATAAATAAATATATTTTCACACCCCCTCTACCCACACAATTAGCAGCATTACACAGAACAGCCACAGTAGTGTTCCTTACACACAATGTCTCCAGTATAGTTCCAGATACACATAATGTGCAGTGCCAGATAGACATATGCCCCCCAGCAGTGCCAGCTACACATGACATGCCCCGCAGCAGTGCCAGTTACACATGACATGTCCCGCAGCAGTGCCAGCTACACACAATATGCCCCCCAGCAGTGCCAGGTACACATGATCGTGTTCACTTTTTAGGGCAGGGTGCTGATCACAGGGAGGGCACATTTTTAAGTTAGGAGGGCAAAATGATGTACATACTGTAATGCTTGGTGCTCCCCTACCTACATGCTGAAGCATGTACAGTGTGCGCCGAAGGCGCGCAGCAAAAATTTAAGGGCGTTGCTTTGTGGGGAAGGTGCGTGGCCACATAATAGTGGCAATTCGCATTACACCACACAGTAGTGCAGCTAATACACACTGCACCAGGTAGAACCTCCTAGACACTTTGCACCAGGCAGAGCACGTTATACACTTTGCGCCAGGTAGAGCACTGAGACACATTGCGCCAGGTAGAGCATTGAGACACATTTCCTAGCCACAGACACCTAGCGGGAACACTACATGATATGCTCCCCAGCAGTGCCAGCTACACATGACATGCCCCCCAGCAGTGCCAGCTACACGTGACATGCCCCCCAACAGTGCCAGCTACACGTGACATGCCCCCCAGCAGTGCCAGCTACACATGACATGCCCCCCAGCAGTGCCAGATACACGAGACATGCCCCCCCAGCAGTGCCAGATACATAAATGGTCACACAGTGCAGATATGCCCCCACAGTGCCAGATACACATGACATGCCCCCACAGTGCCAGATACATAAATGGCCACACTGTGCAGATATGCCACCACAGTGCCAGATACATGAATGCCCCCACAGTGCCAGATACATAAATGACCCAACAGTGCAGATATACCCCCACAGTGCCAGATACATAAATGCCCCCACAGTGCCAGATACATAAATGCCCCCACAGTGCCAGATACATAAATGCCCCCACAGCGCAGATATGCCCCCACAGTGCCAGATACACATGACATGCCCCCACAGTGCCAGATACATAAATGGCCACACTGTGCAGATATGCCCCCACAGTGCCAGATACATAAATGCCCCCACAGTGCCACATACATAAATGCCCCCACATTGCCAGATACATAAATGCCCCCACAGTGCCAGATACATAAATGCACCCAGTGCCAGAAACATAAATGCCCCCACAGTGCAGATATGCCCCCGCAGTGCCAGATACATAAATGCCCCCACAGTGCCAGATACATAAATGCCCCCACAGTGCCAGATACATAAATGCCCCCAGAGCCAGAAACATAAATGCCCCCACAGTGCAGATATGCCCCCACAGTGCCAGATACATAAGTGCCCCCACAGTGCCAGATACATAAGTGCCCAAACAATGCCAGATACATAAGTGCCCAAACAATGCCAGATACATAAGTGCCCCCACAGTGCCAGATACATAAGTGCCCCCACAATGCCAGAAACATAAATGCCCCCACAGTGCAGATATGCCCCCACAGTGCCAGATACATAAATGCCCCCACAGTGCCAGATACATAAATGCCCCTACAGTGCCAGATACATAAATTCCCCCAGTGCCAGAAACATAAATGCCCCCACAGTGCAGATATGCCCCCACAGTGCCAGATACATAAGTGCCCCCACAGTGCCAGATACATAAGTGCCCCCACAGTGCCAGATACATAAGTGCCCCCACAGTGCCAGAAACATAAATGCCCACACTGTGCAGATATGCCCCCACAGTGCCAGATACATAAATGCCCCCACAGTGCCAGATGCATAAATGCCCCCAGAGTGCCAGATACATAAAAGCCCCCACAGTGCCAGAAACATAAATGCCCCCAGAGTGCAGATATGCCCCCACAGTGCCAGATACATAAATGCCCCCACAGTGACAGATACATAAATACCCCCACAGTGACAGATACATAAATACCCCCACAGTGCAGATATGACCCTACAGTGCCAGATATGACCAACAGTGCCTGATCCCATAAATGCACTCACAGGTCACAATACCTGCGGTGCTGGGAGCCGGGAGGAGGAGTCCTGCTGAGGGCGCGGGCAAACTGCTTAAAACTCCTGTGTGCGCGCTATGCGAGCTGCGTGACGCCGGCGTCTGACATCAGATGCCGGCGCCGCATAGCGCGCACACAAGAGGCCGGGGCCAGGACACTGCAGGCTGGATCCAGGCACGAATATGGCAGCGCCAGCGTGCGGCCCTGCTCCTGGACATGCTGCTGGAGGATCCGTGGCCTCTACCTCTTCGAGAGGATCTTCTGCAGCAGGGGCCGTTCGTCTATCAAGACTTACCGCGGCTACGTTTGATGGCATGGCGGTTGAGCGTCCAATTTTAGCCCGGAAAGGCATTCCAGACAGGGTAACTCCTACCCTGATCCAAGCCAGAAAAGGGGTAACGTCTAAACATTACCACTGGATTTGGATGACGTATGTGTCTTGGTGTGAAAACAGGAAATTCGCTACGATGGAATTTCAGCTGGGTAGTTTTCAGCTTTTTCTGCAGTCAGGAGTGGATGTGGGCATCACATGCGACCATACCAGGCTGGGCTTTCTCTGACATGGTCGCATCTGATGCGACCAGTCAGAAACGCCCACTGGGTGGCTCCTGGAAGCTAATATTCCAGCAGCTGCCAAAGTCAGTGTGACCTCCCAGCCCCACTGGACCTGCGACTCCACCCCCGGTGTGCCCAAATCACTGCTAGGCACAGTGATCGGGCAGACCATCTGACCCCTCTCTTGCCTGCATTAGTGAAGCATGATAGTCGCGTCTGTGTCTTCCCCCCGTCTGCCCTGAACACCGCGGCCAGCACCCTCTCCTGCCGGCATCACTAAAGAGAATAAGGTAGCGGTATCTGCGGCTCTGCCTCCCTGTCTGTTCTGATCACTGCAGCCAGCAGCGATCGGTCAGCCTATCTGTGCCCTTTCCTGCCGGCACCACTGAAGGAAGTGACTGCGGCCCTGCCTCCCCCATTCCTCCCCTCCTCGTACTTTCTGATCACTGCGGCCAGCAGCGATCGGCCAGTCTAGGGGCACCAACCTCCTCCTGTCACATCACAGCAGATACGGCTCCTAGTCTGTCCCGATCACTGCTAGCCACAGTGATAGGGCAATAAAGTGTCACTCCTCTCCTCGGCATAGATGGCAGATCCTCAATGATCCACCCATTGCTGCTGTATCTTTTGCAGGACTCTGAAATTTTAGAATATAAAAAAGCAACTTACTATATATATATATATATATATATATAAATAAAATAGTAATACCGGCACTACTGGCATGAATCAACTTTCTCCGGTGCCCTCCTTAGGAGTATTGGTCCCATATACAGCGAATATTGGTGAAGGCGGCACTCTGGAGTCTTGTATTGCGGTGAAAAGATATTTTTTATTTCGACATGTTTCGGGCTGCTGCCCGTCGTCAGGAATCAACAAGACAAGTGCATACAAAAACAATTTAAACTCTCAGTAACCCCCCAATTGGCTGCACTTACCCGCGCCGCACCGGCCTTGCATCACGCCATGCGCGATCAGGGAATCTCCGCCGCGCCCGCCGATTATGTCATCAGTCAGATGCGGCCCGGGAAGCGCAGCCGCGTCACCATGGTAACCAATGTGTTCTGCTACAGCGTTAATAGACGTCTAGCTAGAGAATGACACAATTTAAAAATAGCAACATAAGTTACTAAGAACAAATACATAATTAAAATCAAGTACCTCTCAATTATATTACTCTGTGAGGTATATGTAAATAGAAGACTATTCGCGTGTGGCGTGATGCAAGGCCGGTGCGGCGCGGGTAACTGCAGCCAATTGGGGGGTTACTGTGGGTTTAAATTGTTTTTGTATGCACTTGTCTTGTTGATTCCTGACGACGGGCAGCAGCCCGAAACATGTCGAAATAAAAAATATCTTTTCACCGCAATACAAGACTCCAGAGTGCCGTCTTCACCAATATTCGCTGTATATGGGACCAATACTCCTAAGGAGGGCACCAAAGCGAGTTGATTCATGCCAGTAGTGCCGGTATTACTATTTTGTATATATGGGACGAGCGACACCTATGAAGTGAGGACTCGTCTATACAAGGCACACTACAAGCTGATTTTGTAACTCAGGATAACCCACCTCTCAAGACATCACTCAGTGGGGGTAATTCTGACTTGATCGCAGCAGGAACTTTGTTAGCAGTTGGGCAAAACCATGTGCACTGAGATAGATTTGGGTGTGGTGAGTTCAATCTACAATCTAAATTGCAGTGTAAAAATAAAGCAGCCAGTATTTACCCTGCACAGAAACAAAATAACCCACCCAAATCTAACTCTCTCTGCACATGTTATATCTGCCCCCCCTGCAGTGAACATGGTTTTGCCCAACTGCTAAAAAATTTCCTGCTGCGATCAACTTGGAATTACCCCCAGTGTTTGGTATCTTCCACATCACTATGGCTGCACAAGAGGAGGGTGATAGCGAACCCGGACTGGGTTTTGTGCAGATTAACACGGGTGAAAGCTTCAGCTTCTCTGATGCTGAGGCGGAAGGGATTTTACATGCACGGACATTACAAGATGATGATACCAGTATCCCTACAACGGATGATCTCTATAAAGATTGGTACAGATTGAGAAAACGTGAAATGGACTTCCTCTACCACGCTATTACTTTATCTGACTACTATAAAGATAAGCAGATACCGAGAGGGTTCAGGGTCCATAATATGCCCACCATAGGCAGATACAATGCTGCCTTCTGCAAAAAATGGGTGGGCATATTAAACAAGTGCTCTATGGACCTGCTTCTTTTGGTGATAGAGGAATCAACCAGAGAATTAAATCTCACACGTGTTAAATTGGAAGAATTTGAAACAAGTTTAAACAAGTAATGGAAGATGACTCTGAAAACAAATGGCTTGACAAATTGACTATGGAAGTTGACAGATACAAACGTGATCTAATTAAATTTAAAAAGGATAAGCGCCGTGTGGTGAGTCAAGACTATGAACAAAATCAAGTCTACCAATGGTTAAATACACCGAGACCACAAAATCAATATAAACGACATACAAGACCTCGCAGACAGCATAACACTCACATTGATCAAGAAGCATCCAGTACTTCTATGAGTGACTCTGAACCCCTAACCAATGTACCCACAGTGTCAGGCCCTTTAGGTGTGTGTACCAGAGCAACCAACAAAAAAACACTCGCACGAGGACGAGGAGGGGACACCAGTGGGAGAGGAAGAGGAAGAGGGAGGCCACCACGACGCTAGATGACACAGTGTTCAATCTGTCAAAAACACCATTAACCAATATTGAACAACAGGTACTATCTAAGGGATTATAATTTGCCCCTACTCTCCCACATGATCCCTTTCAGTGGAAGATTGAATCATATAAATTCTCAAGATCATTGTGTCTTAAAGACTATTTTGGTAAAAATGCCCCCAACACAATTACCAGTGACGACATAGGTATCCCTCCCCAATTAAGAAAATTACAAAATAAATCTAGATTCGATCCAGGTATAACCAATGCATCTGTACGTACTTTTTCTCGTATGATGAGTGATATGGGCAGAGATATTGGAATGGCAGGACCCCATTTAAAAAAAAAAAACCTTTCTGTGGTAGAAAGAAAAGCAATAGAAGATCTGAGGAGCAGGAAAGATATTGTGATTCGCAGTGCAGACAAAGGGGGAGCAGTGGTGGTCCAGGACCTTATGGACTATATGAGAGAAAGTAACAGTCACAAGATTCATCTATATATGAAAAACTCCCAGGGGACCCCACAGCACTCTATAAGCAAGAACTTGACAACATTCTAATGGCAGCAGTTAACAATCAATGGATTGATAAAGATCTTAAAAAAGCCTTATTGGTTGATACCCCAGTGACTCCAATATTTTACACTGTTCCAAAGATACATAAAAGTACTAGTGACCCTCCTGGCAGACCTATTATTTCTGCCAGGGGGTCACTGTACCAACCGGTATCTACATATTTGGACGCTTTACTAAATCCATGTATACAGAATACAACCTCATATCTTAAAGATACTACAGCCCTATTATTAAGTTTACAACAATTGGATCCCTTACCCCCAAACACAATAATGTGTAGTGCGGATGTAACTAACTTATACACCTGTATACCACATGGGGAAAGTATTGAGGCTGTTAAACAAATTATTTCTGTAAGTCCACATTACCATGGTCCTCCCATAGAATTCTTTCTACAATTGTTGACTTTAGTGTTAACAAGAAATTACTTCTTATTCAATGGGGCATTTTTACCTTCAGAGGCTTGGCTGTGCAATGGGGTCTAATGTGGCCCCATCGTACGCCAATGCCTTCATGCTCCATGTTGAACAACAGCTAATTTATCAGAGTAACATTGGTCAAAATTTACTACTGTACTGTCGCTATATAGACGACTTACTTATTTTCATGGTAGGGCCCAGTTATACATTGGAGGAGGTATTGAATGAGCATAATGACTCTTCTAGTGTAATTAAGCTCACCTTTACAATCAGTAATCAAATGATCCACTTTCTCGATGTGCAAATTCAGATTTGTGATAATCATATAATTACTTCATTATACACTAAGCCTACTGATCGTAATACCATCCTTGAACATGATAGCTTCCACCCTTTGGCTTTAAGGGATGGATTACCTTTTTCCCAGATGCTTCGTGTACGACGCATTACTAGTGACCCATTACAAACAGCGCAAGCATTAGATGAAATGGTCAATAAATTCACCCAACGAGGTTATAAAACATCTAGACTACTAATGATAAAAGAAAAAGTGTTAAATATACCTAGACAACAAACACTTGAATCTAGGAAAGGTAAAAATGAAGATAAAAAAATCATGCCTTGGGTAACACGGTATAATGCTAATAGCAAGACACAAAGGGCGAAAATGAAGAAGACATGGCCTATTGTCAACACTGATAGGGATTTACCCTTATTACATAATTCGCACCTGATGCCTGCATACATAGGGGAAAGAACTTAAAAGACCTACTAGTTAAATTTGATATAACAGACCTTAATAAACAACCAGAAGTGTCCCATTTTTTGAGCAGGAAAGCGGGTTGTTACCGTTGCACAGGTTGTGTGACATGTAGGTCATTGCTGATTGGAGACACAGTCTCAAATGCACAGACTGGCAAACAATTTAAAATAAAATACCCTCTAACTTGCACATCAAGGTTTGTGGTATATATCCTGTCTTGCCCATGTGGATTATACTACGTGGGCAAGACGGATTGCTAATTTAAAGAGAGGATAGCTAATCACAGGCTGGCCATCAGAACTGCACATAACACGGGCACTAGTGACCAACCTTTAGCACGTCACTGTCTATTGAGGGGGCATGGAGTAGCCAGTATAAGAGCTAAAATTATTGATCATGTGCCTCCACAACGAAGAGGGGGCAATAGAAGCAAGAAATTGCTACAGATTGAGAGTAGATGGATCTATTTATTAGATTCATTGGCTCCGAAAGGACTCAATGAATACTCTGGTTTAAATGCATTTTTATAAATGTCCAAATGTCACACCTCCCCCTTTTGGATGTAACATAGTTATGTAATATAGTTATGTGAAATAGTGATTAACAAATCTATACACTGCATTTGTGACTTTAAGGTATATACTATATGAATAACATACAGTACTTTACTATCGAATAGTCTTTTATTTACATATACCTCACAGAGTGATATAATTGAGAGGTACTTGATTTTAATTATGTATTTGTTCTTAGTAACTTATGTTGCTATTTTTAACTTGTGTCATTCTCTAGCTAGACGTCTATTAACGCTGTAGCAGAACACATTAGTTACCATGGTGACGCGGCTGCGCTGCCCCGGGCCGCATCCGACTGATGACATCATCGCCGGGGGCGGCGGAGATTCCCTGATCGTGTATGGCGTGATGCACGGCCGGTGCGGCGCGGGTAAGTGCAGCCAATTGGGGGGTTACGGAGGGTTTAAATTGTTTTTGTATGCACTTGTCTTGTTGATTCCTGACGATGGGCAGCAGCCCGAAACATGTCGAAATAAAAAAATATGTTTTCACCGCAATACAAGACTCCAGAGTGCCACCTTCACCAATATTCGCTATATATATATATATATATATATATATATATATACTGTATATTATACGTGCTCCCTGCCCTGCTCTGTCTTGTCCCACTTCCTCTTAGTAGCTCCATCCACCCTCCCTGACTACACCTACATGTCCCGTTCCTCCCCCGCCACGGCTCCACTATGTCCCAATCCACCTCCTGCTAATCTCCATCCTCGCGCCACCTATCCCTTTGTCCCACACCACCTGCTAATCTCCATCCTCGCGCCACCTATCCCTTTGTCCCATACATCACACTTTTCCATCCGTTCCACTCTATATACATATAAATATGTTAATACAGTCGTTTTTTATTTGTTTGTCTCAACTATAAAAAAGATTTTTTTTTTAATGTCCCCAAAATTGCAGATTTTTTTTTAAATTATCACATTATGTAAATTATAGCTATTAAAACTTGATTTTGCATTTTTGGTAAAACAATATATTGAAAAAGGTTTAAAAAGCTATTATTTACCTAATTTGCTAATAAAAAAAAAATCGACAATTTTGGGAACATTTTTGAAAATAATATTAGCCAGTTAAGTGGTTAAAGGTCCAGATCTCAGCCTTGTCCATTTTCTTCCAAAGACAGTTGGTGTCCCTCCCTGAGGTTTAGACGTTCTTCAAAAGGGTTCTGCACATCCAGCCGCCCTTTGTGCCTCCCACGGCACCTTGGGATCTCAACGTGGTGTTGCAGTTTCTACAGTCAGAATGGTTTGAGCCTTTACAGGAGGTTGATGTAAAGTTTCTTACGTGGAAGACCATTACATTGCTGGCCTTGGCTTCGGCAAGACGTGTGTCGGAATTGGGGGCGCTGTCTCACAAGAGCCCCTATTTGATTTTTCATGAAGATAGAGCTGAACTCAGAACTCATCAGCAATTTCTACCAAAGGTGGTGTCTGCGTTTCATATCAACCAGCCTATTGTGGTTCCGGTGCTTACTGACACCTCTTCCACTTCAAAGTCCCTGGATGTTGTGCGGGCTTTGAAAATCTATGTCAAACAGACAGCTCCTCACAGAAAATTGGACTCGCTGTTTGGACTCTATGATCCCAATAAAATTGGGTGTCCTGCTTCGAAGCAGTCTATTGCTCACTGGATCAAGCTTACTATCCAGCATGCTTACGCTATGGCAGGTTTGCCGATTCCAAGATCTGTACATGCCCATTCTACTAGGTCGGTGGGTTCTTCCTGGGCACCTGCCCGGGGTGTCTCAGCCTTACAGCTCTGCCGAGCAGCTACTTGGTCTGGTTCGAACACGTTTGCTAAGTTCTACAAGTTCGATACGTTGGCTTCTGAGGACCTTCAGTTTGGTAATTCAGTTCTGCAGGACCCTCAGCACTCTTCCACCCAGTGTGGGAGCTTTGGTACATCTCCATGGTACTAATGTGGACCCCAGTATCCTCTAGGACATAATAGAAAATAGGATTTTAATTACCTACAGGTAAATCCTTTTCTCATAGTCCATAGAGGATACTGGGCGCTTGCCCGGTGCTTCGTTTCTGCACTGTTACTTGGTTAAGTAATGTTGGTTCAGCTGTTGCTGTTCCTGTTTCATGTTTGGTTAGCATAACTTTCCTCTTGTTGTGTGTGCTGGTTCGGAATCTCACCACTATCCTTACCTATCCTTCTCTCAAAATATGTCCGTTTCTAGACTGAGTCTGGTAGGAGTGGCATAGAAGGAGGAGCCAGTGCACATTGTTGATTTCTTAAAGTGCCCAAGGCTCCTAGTGGACCCGTCTATACCCCGTGGTACTAATGTGGACCCCAGTATCCTCCACGGACTACGAGAAAAGGATTTACCGGTAGGTAATTTAAATCCTATTTTTTTTTATTTTGCAAGAACAATTGAATATGTTCACAAATTTACATGAGAAACAAGTCCACATGTGGGTAGCTGCCCCAGTGCATATCTTCGCCCAGGGCCTACAATGCTGTTGAGATGTACCAACATTAAAGTACCAAAAAAAATAGTATCAAACAAAAATCCAATAAAGGACAGGAGAACAGGTAATCTATATACAGTATGCATTTACCTACCTTCTGCCTCCCAAAAGAGTCTGACAGTCATGTACACTGAATAATGGAGCACTAGGGTGTCTTGCTCTAGTGTCTAAGACACGTGGCTGGGCTTGGTTTTCGAGAGAGGCAAAGATGTCATCTATACTGGCTCTCTAACAGGAAAAGGATTCGCTCTGGTTCCAGTGTGAGTTCAAACTACTGTATATACTGTACATATTGTGTCTTCAATGTAAAGTCTGCACCTGTCCGTCATCATCAGCATGGGAAGCTCCCTACTACTCCCTATGTCTCCATCATTTAGTACATTTAGGGGGGATCGGTATGAAATACCTCCAATCAAAATCCCGACGTTCAAAATCCCGACACCAATTGACCGATGGTAAAAATCCCGACAAGGTCAAAATCCCGACATGGACAAAATACCGACATTTAAAATACCGACAAGGTCAAAATACCGACATGTAAAATGCCGACAGGTCAAAATACCGACATGCCGTTTTTTTGTGTGTGTATGTCGACATAAGTCAACATGGACACCATATAAAGTGTACCGCTGCGCTAGCCATGCTTCGGGCACGGTGCCTCGCTGCGCTCGGCACACTATTATATTCCCCCTCCAGGTCCATTGGGATGGTAAAGTATGAACAAGTCGGTTTCAATGAAAAAAATCATGAAAAACTCATGTCGGTATTTTGACCTGTCGGCATTTTACATGTCGGTATTTTGACCTTGTCGGTATTTTAAATGTCAGTATTTTGTCCATGTCGGGATTTTGACCTTGTCGGGATTTTGACCATCGGTCAATTGGTGTCTGGATTTTGAACGTCGGGATTTTGATTGGAGGTAATCTGACTGCATCCCATTTAGGGCCATTAGAGCAGCATATAATACTAATTAGGCACTATGGAGTTCTGGAGGGATTGGCGCAGATTTGCACCTACACCTTGGGTACTTATAAAATGACTGCCTATACTATATGTAGGGGATGATGAGTCACCTTTAATGATTTTTAGGCCCTTTTTGTATTTTAACTCTTTTATTGAAATGTTCATAGTTCATTTGGGGAAGGGGTACAGAAAAGAAACCGGTAAGGAAGGAGGCATGGGGTGATGGGACTGCTTAACACAGTATAGTAAGTGTTACATACAGATATGTACACATCGCGCCATATAGCCTTGAGGTTGGTGCTGAAATGCTGGCGGTCAGGATGCCGGTGGCCAGAATACCGACTGCGGCATCCCGATGTTTAGAATCCCGATCCTAACCCCCCCTCCCCGCAAACCTAAACCTAACCTGACCGGATCCCTAGCCTTGTTTGGCGGTTACAGATTTTGCGACTAAGCTGTGCCATGCGTCTGGCCACACAGTTGTCTGCTAGATATGTGTCTTATTCACATCACTAAAGCCGCAAGAATACAATGCCCGGGTACCCTGCGTACTGGCTCTGCATGTAGCTGCTTGTTGTGACCTGGACACTAACGTGAAAAGACAAAAGACCGTGGACTGATGTGAGTGAGCTGTGCCATGTATTGTGTGCCATGCGGCGTTGTGCTTTATCTGTGACAAAAATGTTTAATCCTAAATGCCCAGGACGTTATGGACCTGATTCAGAGATTTACATAAATCCAGGACAATATATACGTAAATCTTTGATGTTTAATAATCAGTGTTATAATGTGTACATAATGCCAATGTTACAATGTAGAATTCAAGATTTATAATGTTATCATTAATTCAATTGTACTGAACTTTAAATCCAAACAATAAAATCTCAGCGGCAGCTAAAGTGATGGTGTAGCAGGAGCTCAATTCACCAGGCAGACACTTCTACCATTAACTGGAAAGCACAATGTGGAAAATGAAATAAATCATATTTGTATGGCTTAAATTTAGGGGAGAGTTGTGCAATTGATAATCAAATGGACCTGAAAAAAATGGAATTAGGGGAATTCTCAGATAAAGTCAGGCAATAAGAGCTGCTATATTTCACATCAGGAATTGCAGGCGTCAAGGTTAATCATAAGACTTTGCACCACTGAGCTACAAGCTAGATCTACAGCCTGTCCTCCTTGTAACACATGGGAACACCAACTTCTATGCTCAATAAATCTTTAGAACTTTAGGAAATACACAGACTATTGTGCACCGCGTACAGTACGGCTGCTCGCAGAATAGAATGGAATACATGGCTTTATACAGGGCTCGTCTCATCTGTATCATCCAGAAATGAACAGAACAGAATAATTTGCTAATTTTGAAAGTGAAATATAAAAATATAGTATGAGATTAATTAAATTCCCTCCTTCCTCCAACCTGACCGCTCTCCTGTAGCCATAATGGAACAAAAAATGTAGATGGGTATGTTAGGTCAACAGTGCTCAAGTCAATGGGGGTAATTCTGAGTTGATCGCAGCAGGAACTTTGTTAGCAGTTGGGCAAAACCATGTGCACTGCAGGGGAGGCAGATATAACATGTGCAGAGAGAGTTAGATTTGGGTGGGTTATTTTGTTTCTGTGCAGGGTAAATACTGGCTGCTTTATTTTTACACTATAAATTAGATTGCAGATTGAACACACCACACCCAAATCTAACTCTCTCTGCACATGTTATATCTGCCTCCCCTGCAGTGCACATGGTTTTGCCCAACTGCTAACAAAGTTCCTGCTGCGATCAACTCGGAATTACCCCCAATATGCATAAGGTTAACATGAAGATGTCCACATTAATCTTGTCTACACTGATGACATGTCAACATAAAAAAGTCCACCTAATAACATCCCTGCTGGCCCAGCAGTCGCTTACTTCTTCCCGGGAGCAGCAGTATCTCTAGCGTCATCTTCCATGTCCTGCGGTCACGTGTTCAGGACTTCCGGCACAGACGTTTGACAAGTGACTGCTCTGGTATTTTTCCCCTTTCACTAATCCCTATACCTACCCCTAATCCCTTACCCTATCATCCACCTCTGCAGCCTAACCCTTCCAACGGCACTTAACCCTAATCGGCGGCACTCTGAGAAAAACAACATTTCACATTTCTGATACGGTAAGTTTGAGGAATGGTGCATGTCGACGTGTTGAATCATGTCAATATTCTTGCGTGTTATAGCACTGTGCATGCTCAGGGACCCAGAGTCTGTGATATGTCAGTCACATCTCCACTTGTAACTGAACAGGCGTAACCCAGCTGTAATTAGTGGTGCCGAGGGAGGGGGGGCGAGGGTACAAATTACCCGGGCCCAGGTTTGATGAAGGGGCCCAGTGAGGGTCCAGTAGGGACCCAGGCCACCTCCCTCTTACCTAGCAGCAGCAGACGCGGCTCTTTTCCTCAGCCCATCACACACCGCTGTGTACTGAGCTGCAGTGTGGCTATGGAGGTGCTTAAAATACTTTTTTTTTCAGTATTTTTTTCTAAGGGTACATGACCACACCTCCTGTGATTAGGCCACACCCCTTTAAAAGTACCTGGGCCCAGCCTGGCTCTCAATTGCCCTGGCTGTAATGGGGCGCTGTCATGTAGACAAAGTTCAGTGAGTGCGTGCGGACAGAACTGCGGGCTATGCCGAATTGTATGTAAACATCAACACACACGTTTCCTGGTGTATCAGCTGCACAGGTGCAAGTGTGCTCTGATAGTGATGACAAGTAGGAGACAGGGGATTTGTACAATGCTGCATATGGGCAAATATACGCAATATTTGACACTTGCATGCAATGTGGGAGCACATACTGTCAGCGCCGTCTTAACAGCAGTGTAGGCCCCTGGGCATAGCAATGCACTGGGACCCCTACCCACTCATCAGCGGCAGGGGTGGTTGGTGCTATCAGTGGCAGCTTTGATGTCCCGCGGGCGGTAGGAGGTGTTCTGTCTTCTGCTCAGCATGTAGGACCTGGAGCAATAATTTCTGCTAATTATTCCTTTACTGCACAGATGGAGCGCGAGGGAGAACACTAAACTGTAGAAGGGGGCATTGGGCTGAATGAAGGGGCCACGGAGGTACATGACTTCCAGGGTGGTATGGGGTGTTTAATACATAGGGGAGGGTCGATAGTAGGGAGGCCAATCCTGGGGCATTTTTTCAATCCCGGGATTCGGGATTGAAAAATGCTCAATCCCAGGATTCCCGGGATCCCGGGATTGCAGTAGGGATCAGTGTAGGGAGCAGGGAGAGTATATGTGGAGGGCAGCGAGGGGTGGAGGGTGAGTGTAGGGAGCATGTAAGGAGCAGGAAGGGAGGGTGGGTGTAGGGAGCAGCGGGACAGTGGGTGTGTAGGGAGCATGTAAGGAAAAGGAAGGGAGGGAGGGTGGGTGTAGGGGTGTAGGGAGCAGGAAGGGAGGGTGGATGTAATGAGCAGGAAGGGAGAGTGGTTGTAGGGAGCAGCGGGAGGGTGGCTGTGTAGGAAGCAAGAAGGGAAGGTGGGTGTAGCGAGCAGAGAGGATTTCAGGAGCAGAGAGGGAGGGAGGATGTCAGGAGCAGAGAGTGTGGGTGTAAGTAGCGAATGCGATAACACTTACGAATTAATGGGCCGCGGGCACCAGCCATGGACACACACACACTGACCGCGCTGGCGGCATTTCAAATGTAGCGCTGGCCGCCAGCCAGTCAGAACTGGCAGCCAATCAGGAGCCGCGGCTGCTGCCGCTTCCCTGATTGGCTGCCGGTATGCCAGCTCTGATTGGCTGGCGGCCGGCGCTACATTTGAAATGCCACCAGCGAGGTTAGTGTGAGTGTAGAACTACCTGTGGCTGCTATATCTATATCGCTGACAGCCGGGCAGCGCTGTGCTGTAGTGCTCAGCGCTGTCCGGCAAAAATGCGCATGCGCACTCTAATCCCGTGAATCCCGGGATTGGAGGCTCCAATCCCGGGATTCAAATCCAGGCATTTTTGGGCCCAAATCCCGGGATCCCGCCGATCCCGATCCCGGGATTGGCCTCCCTAGTCAATAGTGGAGTGGGCTTAATATTCATCATTTTCTGGTGGGAGGGCAGCATGCTTGACTGCATATATCTCCAGTTCCTGGAAACAGATTTCTTAGTTTTAATGGGATAAAAAAAACTAGAGAGTCCCACCTTTCAGAAGTTGCTGGGGACTTGGGGATCAGACTTCAGTAGCCAGAGCAGTCTACCAATGAAAATATAAAACTGCATATTAGGCATGTGGAGCTGGAGCAGGGACCGGCTGCTGGAGGGCTGATATCTCTGGTTCTGGGCATAGTAGAGACAAGCTGTGTCCAACAAAAGGGGAGAGTCCCAGCTTTTGAAATATACCCTCAGAAACACTCTAAGTTAGACAGAACCCGAGATATCTGTCTGGGAAGAAAAATTACCAGGCTTGGATGGGGACCACTACTTAAGTTTGAAGTCGGTTATCTTTGGTTCCCCAGGGCCGATTTTCAAAAATCTGGTACCCCTGAAAAGAGGGGACCCTCAGCTATCAGCCTTTATCCCTGAGGCCCTTGAGCAAGAGCCCATTGAGCCCATACGAAGGACAGCCCTGCATACTGTGTGTATGATTTCCCACACCAGGTCCCCTAAATATATGTGTGTCTGTTTATATATAGCACACCCACAACGCCGGCACTTGGTCCGCCCCCTGGGCTAGCTTGCTGCTGGTGCCCTCCACTAGGGTGTTGCCCCCATATTCATCCGTTACAAACGAGGCGGCACTCAGAGACTTCAAGCAGCAAAGTGAATTTAGTGCAAAAACTGCAGTGAAACACTCAACGTTTCGGGGCACTTCACCCCTTCATCAGAATAACAATACAGTGCAACAACATCACCGTTTATAGTTGACCTCACCCCCTGGCGTCTTCCCCATGCCTGGCTGCCGCTGGCCGCGCCGGTCCGGGCCCGTCATCCGCCCACCCGGAGGTACCACTTCCGCCGGAAGTAACGTTGCGAAGTGACGTCGCGGGTCCCGGCCGCGTTGCCCCGGTAACACTGTATAAACAAAATACCGTGATTATGCACAAGTCCTCAGTCGCACAGCAATATGAGGACATCTGCAATGTAATCTTACAAAATCACCAATAGAAACCTTCCCAAATGGTAATAGCCCTCATTCTGACATGACATGTCATAGTGTATAAATAAACCCCGTGACAATCTAAAACATCTATAAAACCAGGTGTAAGAAAATATATATAAAATTAAAAAACAAATGTGTGAATGCCCATAACCAGAGCCGGCCCTAACCAATATGATGCCCTAGGCAAGATTTTGGCTGGTGCCCCCTAGCACCACCGCTGGTTCCACCTCTGACCTTACACCTCTTTCCCAGGTGTTTGTACCCCCTATATTTTAAATAGGAACAGTTCGCACATTTGGCGCACAGCCCAAAAAGGGGTGTGTTTTTGCTGGCAAGGGGCATGGCCACACAATAGTAACCCCAATTCCAATTACGCCACACAGTACTGCAACTTTATTCACATTTGATCATGCGATAGTGTCTATAATTCATATTACATCCCACAGTAGTATCACTTTACGTTACTCCTCACAGTAGAGCACCTTATTCACATTACATCACACTGAATTGCTCCTTATTCACATTACACCACACCCTATTGCTCTTTATTCACATTAGATGACACAGTAGTGCCCTTTCTATAAACAATGCCACATAGTAGAGCACCTTATACACATAATGCCACAGAGTAATGCCCCTTACACATATGAGACACATTATTAATGTCCTTATAAATATAATGCGCCTTACACATTATGACAACCTTTATTAATGCCCTTTTACACATAATGTCCCTTACACATATGCTGCACATTATTAATGCCCTTATTAACATAATGACACACATAGTGCCCCCTACACATATGCCGCACAGTATTAATGCCCTTATACACTTAATGAAACACATAGTGCTCCTTACACATATGTTGCACATTATTAATGCATTTTTACATGACACACATAATGCCCCTTACACATATTCCGAACACTACTGCACAACCAACCCACTCACATGCACACAGCACTCACACTGCCACTAACACTGTGACCTCTGCCTCTGCTTGGATACAGATGTGTCCTCATAAATCTTGCCTCAGTGCTAACGTTGGGCATATTTTTTTTTATGAAAATGCATCTTATTTGCATTGCTATGTGGCTAGGATGCACAAGCAGCTTCTGCTGATTAAAATGATATGCAGCATGCCTATATACTGTGTGAGACTGTGGCTGTATCTGCATATGAAATGCTACACACAGAATATAGGCATGCCGCATATCATTTTAATCAGCAGAAGCTGATGATGCCCCTAGGCATATCAAATGCCCTAGGCAATAGCCTAGTTTACCTATGCCTATGACCGGCTCTGCCCGTAACCCATGGGCTAATACCTTCCATTCCGAATATATATAAAAAGTATAGATGAATGAATAAATATATGTATATATATGCAGTTCTTATCCCCCCTGTTGTGCGTTCCGTGACCTGTGCATATTAAAATGAACCCCACATATAAAAACATATCACAATTACTAATATTACTGCATTTTTAAACATTAATATATATAGTCCGTAGACTACGTGCTCCCTAGCTGTACACCAGTGTGTCATAGATCATCTTAAAAAGATAACTAAATTAAAAGCACATGTAAACTCTACACATAAAACAACAACCTGGCGGAATAACCTGTAAAGATGTATAAATGTTCATGTGTAGTTATCCTGCATACTCCCAGCTTAGTCTTTTATTTAGTCACAAGGGGTCCCTGTTCCTATAAGAAATTACTCAGGCCCAGTGATTCATTAAGCCCCTTGGGCCGTATTGTATCCAGCCTGAAAATCCACCGGGACTCCAATTGGAGTAGTTTAAGCGACCTATTCCCTCCTCTGATGGATTCCGACACATGGTCGATTACCCGGTATCTCAGGGTCGCCAAAGCATGTTTAAAATGTAGGAAATGGCGTGCCACAGGTTGGTCACTAGACCCCATGTTGATGGCAGCTCTGAGAGCCTGTCTATGTTGAGCCATCCTTGTTTTAAACTGGCATTCCATCTTTCCTATGTAATAAAGTCCACACGGACATATAATTATAGATGACGACTTTGGAATGACATGATAAAGGCCAGTTAATGGTGTATTTCTTGGCCGAGTGGGGATGTACAATCACGTCACTGGTAGACATGTAGCTGCAAGTTGTGCATCCAATGCAACTATAGCAGCCATTAGCTCTACTTAAAAAATGCGATGGAACCTTTTTCTTAAATTTACTCAAATCAGTTTTTACCAACAGGTCTTTAATATTTTTGCCTCTCTTATAACTTGGCATGATCCTGGTGTTTTTTTAATGATTTAAGATCAGGGTCTGACGTGATCATGGGCCACAATGTTTTAGCCTTCTTGCTCGTGTGACGACTATTTGTGTCGTAAGTATTGACCCATGGGAGCCTATCTTTATCCATCTGGGGAGCTTCCATAGCCAGCAGATTGCCCCTCTTTTGGGAAACCACTTTAGCGCGGGCTGTTTTCAAAGGGACCTTGGATGCCCCCTCTGTAAAATGTTTTCTTCCATGAGATCTAGTTGTTTTTCTAGATCCTCGGCTAAGCTGGTGACTCTGCATAGCCTTAAAAACTGGGAATAGGGTAACCCTTGGATGGTGGGAGTGGGATGAAAACTGCTAAACTACGAGGCTAAACTACGTCATTGCATCACATGTGAGGGCCTGGAGCTCGTCCCGTTCGCGGGTCTTCCATCATATAAAGGTATGTCTTTTTCACTTGTTGTATCACCTTGAAAAAGGGGTGCCACTGCCCCGAAACGTTGGAATGGAGTGATGGAATAAATACACATTTTGCACTTTATTTGCTTACCTGCTGACATCAGTCTCTGAGTGCCGCCGATTGCTGGGTAATATATGTGTATGGAGTTTACCGGAGGGCACCGGAGCAGTTTATATTTCATGAAGTGAGTGCTGATTTGCCTGCTATATATCTAATATATAAAAATGAAAATGTGTCTCTCCTTCTGTCTTTCTATACAAATCCACAGTTTACAAGCCAAGATCGTGAAATTTTACAGACAAGCGTATTAAAACATGGCGGAGGCAACTAAAACAATTTGAAATCTCTACCAACCCTAGGGGTGCAGACAGCAGCACAGAGTATATCAGGAGACACCATAACTCCGGAATTGCTGGAGCAATGTACTCAAAAATTGGTACACATAAGCCTTACAATCTGGCAACAAACACTGTGGGAGGAAGACACCCCTGGCACCCCTAGGGGTGGGACAGCAGCACAGAGTATTTCAGGAGACCACATAACTCCAGAATGCCTAGACCAATTTACAACAAACTTGGTACACATATGACTTACAAGCTGGGAACAAACACTGTGGGGTAACACACCCCTAGCACCCCTAGGGGTGGGCCAGCAGTACAGACTATATCAGGACATGCATGATATGTCAGTGATGACAGGACTGCATGTGACAGGGGCAGTGACATGATGTGAGGAGGGGAATGCAGGTAGCACAAACCTACACACTGAGAGTTATATAGTGGAAGTAGCACGGTCCCCCAGAAGCACAGAGTATATCAGGAGATACATAATGTGCTGTGCTATATAAGAAACTGTAAATAAATCGATAATTTCACAGGGGCACTGACATGATGTGAGGAGGGGAATGGAGGCAGCACAAACCCACACACTGACCGTTATATAGTGGAAGTAGCATGGTTCCCCAGCATATTAGGAGATACATAATGTGCTACGCTATTTAAGAAACTGTAAATAAATCGATAATTTCACAGTGGCAGTGACATGATGTGAGGAGGGGAATGGAGGCAGCAGGAAGCCACAGACTGAGAGTTGTATAGTGGGAAGAGCAGGGTCCCTTGGGGGACCAAAAAGGGATCCGGCCACTACTCAAAGTGTGTCTGGGAAGCAAGATATACCTATATACTAAATCTCCAACCAATGTAAATTAACAAAGAACTATCATTCTAATTTACCATCCTCATCCCGTAGCGAAGCACGGGTATTCAGCTATCTACAATGTTATTTATACTGTGTGTTTAATATTTTCATTTATTTTTGTAAACAGACATTCTTAAAATCCCGGGCAACGCCGGGTACTCCAGCTAGTTTACAATGAAACCGATAAAGAGATAAATATTTTTCATTTCGGTATATTCTGTATATTTAATGAAATGTATGAAGCGGAGGTATACAATACCTGCAACGTGTGATCTGGTGTGGAAACTCTTTCACTGCCCAGTTTGGATTGGTAAATAAAGCACTCTGTGGCCCTGCAAAGGGTCAGTCCCAGCAATAGCCGTGACAGCGGGTTATTTGTTGTTGCTGCTGCACATTAATCCAGTGACAATTAGGTGTCAGAGCTGTGCTGTTTGTGCTCACTGATAGCCTTGGGCTCTGCGCGGGGATCCCTAATCAGGAGTGTAAACTCTGCTATATTTCAATTTGGGAAAGCGCTCTTCCGCTAAGAGGCCCCTGGCACTGCGATAAATAAAACGCCTATTTACTCTATTGCCACACTTAGACATCTAATGCACTTACTACCAGCCCCCTAATCATAGCCCACGCTTTAATCCGCCTATAAATCACTCCATTCTCATCCCAGAGATTAGTCAAGCCATTTTCCTAAAACCCCACAATGAGCACTGTTTCCCTTTCTTGTTAGTCAAAAGCTAGATGACTTTTATTAGGTTAAAGAGCGGCTCACAGATGGTAAATCGCAGGGAGAGAAATGAGGTGTAGCAACACGTTTAGTGGTACACACTGCCTCAGATGATGCCAAGTGCTGGGATTTACCAAACACAGACATAAACAGGGATAAGAGAGAGGAGAGAGGCATGGGGAAAGAGACTGGAGGGAGGAGTGAGAGAGCACAAGGGGTAAGAGA
The DNA here is from genome assembly GCF_028390025.1 of Pseudophryne corroboree. Classification (NCBI taxonomy): domain Eukaryota; kingdom Metazoa; phylum Chordata; class Amphibia; order Anura; family Myobatrachidae; genus Pseudophryne; species Pseudophryne corroboree. The sequence goes on along the minus strand of NC_086444.1, from coordinate 151,587,059 downwards.
GAGACCACAAAGGGTGAGACAGACAGCACAAGGGGCACAAGAAACACAGTGCAAGTGCTACAAAAGAAGGAATGCGATTGGTGAGAGTGCAATGGTCGAGTGAGACGGGTGAGAGAAAGCATATGGGGTAAAAGGGTGCAAGGAGTGAGAGAGTGCGCAAGTGGTCTGAGTGCAAGGAGAGAGAGAGAGAGAGAGAGAGATCAGAATGAATGAAAGGAGAACAAGGAATACTAGAGAGTGTGCAAGGGCTGGGGTACAAGAGAGCATGCAAAGGCTAAGTAAAAGTACAAAGAGTGAGAGAGATCACTTGGGATACAAGAGACAGAGTGCAGGGATGAGAGAAAGGGTACAAGAGAGAAAGCACAAGAGGTATAAGTGAGAGAGTGCAAGGTGTAAAATAGTGCAAAGGTATGAGAGATCACAATGGGTGGGAGAGAGAACACAAATGGTATTAGAGAGTGCAGAAGGGGTGAAAGGACTGCAAAGGATACAAGAGAGAGCAAAAGAAGTGAGAGAGTGCAAGAGGTAAGCGAGAGAGGTGTAACAGAGGGAGTGGGAGGGTTAGTGCAGAGAGAAAACGTGGTAAGAGAGAGCAAGGAGTGAGAGAATGAAGAAGAGACTGGGATAAAAATAGGGAGAGATTCATGTAAAAAGAGGAATACACTTCTGGAGATATGAGAGAGAGAGAGAGAGAGAGAGAGCCAGGGGAAAAAGAGACAGGTATACAAATCTATGCATCAGCTAATGTAGTATCCAACTCACTGCGAGTAGCAGTTGTGAGCACTAAAACACCCAAGAAATTCAACATTGCGCCGCTGCAGGTACAGCTGATCCAAAAATCAGCTGTCTCTGCATTCAGTTCCCTATCACTGCTACTGCTATAGCAATGACACTTAACACTGCCGAGTAAGAGAACGAGAGAGTGCAAAGGGTGTGAGAGAAAAAGTGCAAGGGGTTAGAGGGAACACAATGTGTGAGAGATTTAATGTGGTGAAGGAGACAGTGCAAAGGATATTAGAGAGAGCACTTGTCGATGTAACTGAAAGATATGAACGATCTCGTTCATTAATGAACGAGATAACATTCATATCTTTCAGTGTGGAGGCTCCAGCGATGAACGATGCGCAGCCCCGCGTTCGTTCATCGCTGGTGCCCCGTCGGCTGTGCATGCAGGCCAATATGGACGATCTCATCCATATTTGCCTGCACTTGTATGGAGCCGTGTGACAGGGAAGTGAAGTAACTTCACTCCCCCCGTCAATGCCCTCCCCCGCCGCCGGGTCGCCCATCTGCCGTATCAGTGGTCGGGCAACTCGGCGGTGTATCGCCATGTCTGTAGGGCCCATAAGAGAAAGAGAGCAAGAGGTGGGAGAGATCAAAAGGAGTACAGAAGAGAGTACAGAAGAGACAGACAAGAGAGAGATCACAAGGAGCAAGACATAGGTGGTCATTCCGAGTTGATCGCTAGCTGCATTCGTTCGCTGTGCAGCGATGAGGCAAAAAAACGGCACTTCTGCGCATGCGTATGCGGCGCAATGTGCACACATGACGTACTATTACAACGAACGATGTAGTTTCACACAGGGTCTAACGATGCTTTTCAGTCGCACTGGTGGCCGCAGAGTGATTGACATGAAGTGGGCGTTTCTGGGTGGCAACTGGCCATTTTCAGGGAGTGTTCGCAAAAACGCAGGCGTGCCAGGAAAAACGCAGGGCGTGTTTGTGACGTCAAAACAGGAACTGAACAGTCTGAAGTCATCGCAAGCGCCGAGTAGGTATTGAGCTACTCTAAAACTGCACAATAAAACTTTGCCACCGCTCTGCGATCCTTTCGTTCGCACTTCTGCTAAGCTAAAATATACTCCCAGTGGGAGGCGGCATAGCATTTGCACGGCTGCTAAAACCGGATAGCGAGCGAACAACTCGGAATGACCACCATAGAGCATATGGGGAACATACGAGAGAGTGCAAGGAATACAAGAGACAGCACATGGGGTAAGAGTGGACAAGAGGTGAAACAGAGAGTGTGCAAATAGTGAGAGAGAGAGTGCAGGGGGAGATAGAAGAGATGGAGTTAAACATACAGACGACAGGCTTAGCAACACAGGAAAATGCTGATGGAGAGATGATAGAAAGAGGGCAAAGGTTGAGAACGAATTGAAAGAGAGCACAAGTTGAAGGATAAAGAGAGTGCAAGTGATAAGAGAGAGGGCACAAGGGACGTTGGGGAAGATGTATTAACCTGGAGAAGGCATAAGGAAGTGATAAACCAATGATATGTGCAAGGTGATAAACGAACCAGCCAATCAGCTCCAGGTGTAACGTGCAAGAGAGTTAGGTTTGGGAGGGGCGTGTCCCAACTCACATCTACATTGTGTGTAAAAATAAACTGCCCAACATTTGTGGGCTACATGCAAAAGAAGCTGGTATTTTCCCTGCATGCAAAAAGTAAAAAATGAAATGTGTTTGCACCCCTTGCATGGTCTGTTCCAGATACAAGGTCACTCTTTTTGCATTTGCTCCCAACTCAGACTCTACCCCAGAGTGCATAAGTGGTGAGAGAGTGTTTGTATTATGTGATATTAGGTAATTAGCTGCTTTTCATATGCAGCATCATTACTATTCCTGAGCAATGCCCATATCTGATATATCACACTAGTTATATTACCTGATTGCTCTATATTGATGTTCCCCCATACCAATATTTCTTATCCAAGAGCTACACCTAACCAGCTGTGGCCGGTAATTGGAGAGGGTTTGTACAGATGAGGTTGCGACAAGTCTGCAAGCAGTGAAGTGTCCCAGCCGGGTGTGAGTTACATGGCCAGCCAGCCCTAGTACTAAGCAAGTGCTAAACTCTATTATATCCCCAGCAGCCGCCGTGGGGAGGGGAGTGGGGGCTGCTGGAGACATCAAACGTGTTGCCTTGCAGGAAAAGTGGATATATGTAATCCCATTGTGCAACATGGCTGGGGAATGGGACAATCATGTAATCCCCGTTTCCTGGCACAATGCTCCCTATTCTGTACATGGAGGGGATTAGGGTGAAGTGGCCGCATAATCTCTGTGTAAACAGCTCCATACGACAACTGATTAGAGACCTTGCAATTAAAAGGCGGCTCTCTCGGGACATGCGGTGCAGAATCCGCGGCCCCAGGGGGCAAATGTGTCCACAAAGCACGCAATTAACCCTGGAGGGGACTTCAACGCCGGCCTTGGCCTAGCCTGCTAGTACGGTCCTAATAGTTCCTGGTAATATAGCCTAATGCAATACACAGAGACAGAGAGAAAGCCATTACATATTACAGTACTTCACAGTCTTTATTCTTTAGGTATTATTATAATTATTATTATTCCAATGGGAAACATCCGGGACTCTTCAGAATCTGTGTTACTACAATTACCAGCATACCTTCCATCCTAAGAGCACTGGCATGAGGAGGGTAATAATAAGAATAATAAGAATATTAATAATAACAATAAAAAACGTTTTAGCCTGGCAGGCATGGCCAGTAGATAATTAAAACAAATGGTGATTAGTCAATTCAAATTAACCTTAAACAAAATTCCACTTGTATAAATGAATCAGTGCTCAATTAATCACAAATGTTTTAATTACACGTATGTTTGCCATGTTAGTGCATTGCTTGTTTTATTTACGCAATTATCTTTACTTTGCCCTTAGAGTGATTGGAGGATAATTCCATTTTTCAGACCCCTGCTGTCTTCCTTCTTTATATATATTAAATAGCATTAATTAGCTAATTAATGTGTAATATAACCTCCACTCTTCCTATACTAAGCTTGAATTGATAGGACCCCCTGTTATGACTGTTGAGTATGTATTTAGGAAAGGAAGGAGCAAATTGGTACTAAGCAACAATTGTACTGGGGAAAAAATGAAAATTTAAAAAGAATGAAAATTAAACATTTTTAAAAGTTATTTAATAAAATTATAGATAGATCAAGTCTTTAAAATAAATGTGTAATAACGGTGAGCAAAATACCAGTATACTGGGCCTAATAGGAACATGTTCAGGTCAGGTCACACGTGATATACTGTATGTTATAATTGTATAAGGCCAAAAATTGTTTTACTTGTGTTTGAGCATTTCAGATCTATGTAATTATTATTTTACATTATTATTATTATTAATAATAATAATAATAATAATAATAATCAACTTTATTTAAAGGGTCAGCATCACCTTATAAAGTACATATACAGATAAACTGCAAACCTCTACAATTATAGGTTATATTTATTGGCAGAGTTTGTCTAATGAGCTGAGGTCCTGATTCCAATCTATAAGGTATTGCACAGGCGCAGGGAGGCCCAGGGAAGCACAGGAAATCGGCTGTGCAGTTTTGTGTAAATGCATTTGCAGAAGGAGGTGTCTTTCACACCAGCAGCTTTGAACACGGGTTATTGGCACGAGCGCGCATAACCCGTGTTCCTGTGCGGTGTGAAAGGTACCAGGGGCAATATACCGGGTTGAGCGCCCCGCTATTTCAACCCAGCTAGCGAGCTGGCTCAGTGCGACCCATTTCCCGTTCACAGTGTGTGGACGGGCGGCGCTTGGAGATCATGTGATCTCCCAGCACCGCCCACTCCGCGTCACCGCCGACGTCACCAAACCGGCATATTGCCGGGTTGCAGTCTGCAGTGAGAAAGGGGGTATTGAGGCGGTTTGCACAGTGGGAGCTCCCGTGTCAGGCTCCCGGGTGCGACCCACCTCAGATGGTATGAAAGAGGTAGAGGCCTCCTGTCAATATCTGCAAGATCAGAGTGCTGTACCTGGGGAAGCAGCATCGGATCACCATCGCGACCGTTGGTTGTGACTTGCGATGGTAGCATCCTTTGGTCAGTCTGCATAAACCTTCTGATCTGGAAACTAGAGTCCAGGATGTTTGTGTTTTACAATGCAGAACCTGGGCCTGGCAGGCACGCCTACAAAACGGGACAGTATGCTGCGGCTACGGGAGGATTATCAACTATATCGCAGGAGCCATTCTGCACATGTGCAAAATGGGTCTTGTGCATGTGCAGACCCCCAACATTCGGATTTGTACGTAAACCATAGTGCAGCAGGTGGTAATGGCACATACACCCTCCTACTATGTAGTGTTACAGTATTATGTAGGCGGTGGTAGCACAGTATCACATGGAACCTATGGGGTTCTTGTATGGCTCCGTTACTCTGGGGAGTATCAAGGTGCGTTCTAACATGCAGGATGCCACTGAAGAAAGGCGAGCGGAGTACCTGCGAGTGCGCAGTAGAGCATGTCAGAGCTCTGGGGAGAGCCGCAACGTGTCCTACTCCCTGTTGGCTCAGGTGCCAGGACCAGAGGCAGTGCAGAGTGCTCCTCTTAACTTTAAAAGATATATGGAGGTAAAGGGTCCGCAGCTTGTTTTTAGTCACATTTGTTTATGACTTGAACCCGCTCTCAATGTATTCGTCCTGCAGCTACATTCGGCACAGGGTTTTGCAGTATTGTACATTGGACCTGATTCAGGTTTGTCAGCAAAACAAAAAAGCACGCAACTGGGCAAAACCATGCTGCACTGCAGGTGGGGCAGATATAACATGTGCAGAGAGATTTAGATTTGGGGGGGTGTTAAAACTGAAATATAAATTGCAGTGTAAAAATAAAGCTAACATTTGTGGGTTACATGCAAAAGCAGCCAGTATTTACTATTTTCTCTGTGCAGAAATAACCCACCTAAATCTAACTCTCTCTGCACATGTTACATCTGCCCCACCTGCAGTGCAATATGTATTTGCCTAGTTATGTGCCTTGCTTTGCTAACAAACCTGAATCAGGACCATTATTTTTACTGGTTAATACAGAGCAACTTTCTCTGTGTAACGATCACCCCATACCATAACGTTGCCCTAACACGCTATGATTCCAGTGGCCAGTTAGGACAATAAATGAGAGTAATAATAATATACATATGCTATCAGGAGCACTTAAAGGCTGGAAGGCGCTCCTGTTCAGTGTTCAAGGGCCCATAAACCCCCCAAAAATGGCGCTGGTGCATGCGGGGAGCGCCACAAAGATGCTGCGCTTGTGCAGTAATCCAGTATTATCTACACCAAATATGGCACCAGCGCATATATCCAAAGATATCAGCAAAATAACTGCGCAGGCAGCTGACGGATGGGCAGGAGATAACTAAAATCAGTGCAGGGTGTGTGGTGTGGGCCCCTGAACCCAAGGGCCCATGTGCACCACAGATCCTGCATCTATTATATACTGTATACGCACTGTATCACTGTATGCCATGCTTTTCAGTATTGCTTTTCAGATTGAATATTTGCGCTCTGCTCCTCAGACAACCAGTACTGGAACATTCGAAAAAGCTTTATGAAATAACACAGGATAGGCGTCTTTAGTGAAACACGACGTAGTGTATATAAAAAAGTATTTTGCTCCATGGTAACACAAAATGACACTATAAGATACAAACTAACCACAGCAATGGTCATTTAGGACCCAATATTGCAGTCTGTGGGCCTGATGTGGACGGAGGTGCTATAACTGTTGCTTACATGGAGGCAGGAGTGATAGCACTAATATGATATTGAAGCAGTAGGGGGCGTCACAACTCCTGCATGTGTTACTGGTCTGAGCTGTGTCCTAGGATGCAGCATCAGATCATCTCCTACACCATTGGCCAAGTGCGTACAGGGTTGGACTGGCCCACAGAGGTACCAGGGAAACCACTGGAAGGCCCCACTGCCTGAGTGCCCACTCCTTCCTCTAGGGATCAGGTTCCAGACTGTGCACTTGTATTATACATGGTAGATATGTTGCATTACACTGCACTAGACTATTGTGTATTTCAAGCCTCTGTGGAGGCTGGCCACACCCCCTTTGTAGGCTGGCCACATCCTTAAGTATGGGCCCCTATCACTGCATTCCCCCGGTGGGCCCTTCATGCCCCAGTCCGACACTGAGTGCGTGACCCTTGTAGTCGCGCAAGGTGGCCACAGCAGGTCCTACCTAGAGGCAAGGTAATCCTGGCCTCGCCCCTCCCATGCAACAGCAGCAAAACGCATCCATTTTGAGAAATGGATGCTCTTGCCGCCCCACCCCCAAACGACATCAGACTGTAAATCACTGCACATGCTCAGTACGGTTCTGGTACATGCGCAAAGTACCGAACATCAGTACTTTGAAGCATGTGCCGCATCAGTGTCGGGACTTAAATCAGGCCCCACTGCCTTATTTAGAGCTATTGCATCTGCTTTTACGCTCTGCTCACATTGAGCTTCAAACTGCGCCTCACAATGGGCCTTATTCAGGTTTGTGAGCAAACCAAAAAAGTAAGCAATTGGGCAAAACCATGCTGCACTGCAGGTGAGGTAGATGTAACATGTGCAGAGAGAGAGTTAGATTTGGGTGGGGTGTGTTCAAACTGAAATCTAAATTGAAGTATAGAAATTAAGCAGCCAGTATTTACCCTGCACAGAAACAATATAACCCACCCAAATGTAACTCTCTGCACATGTTACATCTGCCCCACCTGCAGTGCAACATGATTTTGCCCAATTGCTTACTTTTCTGGTTTGCTAACAAACCTGAATAACCCCCGATATTATAAACTGATTACTAGTTATCTATATAGCACACATATTATGTAGCGCTTTACATATAACATTAATCAGCCCCTACTGTTTTGCATTATTTGTTACTTTTTTATTAAAAAATCCCAAACACTCCAGCTACACATTGGGGGTCATTCCGAGTTGTTCGCACGCAAGCTGCTTTTAGCAGCTTTGCACACGCTAAGCCGCCGCCTACTGGGAGTGAATCTTAGCTTATCAAAATTGCGAACGAAAGATTAGCAGAATTGCGAATAGACACTTCTTAGCAGTTTCTGAGTAGCTCCACACTTACTCGGCATCTGCGATCAGTTCAGTCAGTGTCGTTCCTGGTTTGACGTCACAAACACACCCAGCGTTCGCCCAGACACTCCTCCGTTTCTCCAGCCACTCCCGCGTTTTTCCCAGAAACGGTAGCGTTTTTTCACACACTCCCATAAAACGGCCTGTTTCCGCCCAATCACACTCCGATCACCAGAACGAAGAAAAAACCTTGTAATGCCGTGAGTAAAATTCCTAACTGCATAGCAAATTTACTTGGCGCAGTCGCACTGCGGACATTGCGCATGCGCATTAGCGACTAATCGCTCCGTTGCGAGAAAAAAATAGCGAGCGAACAACTCGGAATGACCCCCATTGTTTTATTTATCGCTTTATAGATATTTGGGCCTATGCGCTATGAATAAACATTCATTGGGCAATGGATACATAGTGAGTTTGTCTGGCAGACCTAGGCACAAACAATGAAACCTGTGTTACTTACAAGTGAGATTTAGTATGTATATAGTGTGTCACAGACCGCTGCTGGATAATTGGGGTTAAAGACACTGCTCTGGGTAGTACTGACAGACCCCAGACATCAGCAACTCCTTCTGGATTCTTAGAGAAGGGTCTCAGGTGGAATAAGGAGGATTAAAAAAAAGCCAGGGAATGAGGCTAGGGGACAAAATATGACTCCATTCTAAACCAAACAGCACGGTCCGTGCTGGGGAAATGAGATGCACATTTAAATCTTTCCCATCCACCGCCTGTGCCCACCACCGTGTACCTGCCCACTTAGCCCAAGGGTTAATTAATTGAAGCTTCAGTGCACTATTGCAAGAGCATTATTGCATTTGATACATCTGTGATTTAAAACTCTTTCATTCCCATGTCAGCGAGGGAGGGTTTTTAACTAGGAAATTAGCATTCAGATAAGTGCATGGTCTATTTGCTTCTGAAAGGAAGGGGACATTAAGAATGCTGGTGCACAAACCAGTCTGGAGAAAGATCACTTGCCCACTCTCCCAAAGGAGACAGCATGAGTCCAGGGAGTGAGAGAAGGTCATTTGGTGTGGGTGCTATTCGTAATAGTGACAACTTGAAACAATTCTCCTTGGGAAGTCTTAAGGGAGAGTCCGCAGTTTCATACATATTTTACTAGCTTTATAAAAATGAAAAATAAAAACTACCGAAAACTAAATAATTAGTTGTTGTTTTTTTACAACAGTAGATACATAGTTGACAAAACATTGGAGTACAACTATAACCTATATTGTTATTATTAGTAGTAGTATTTTTATTACCAACAAATATCTATGATGGAATTGCCATGGAACTGAAAAGAGATTTGGTTCTGATTACTATTTTGTGACAAACTCGCCACCATGAGTTGCTGCAGTGGATGCTGAATTCTATACTGCTGCAGTTGCTAGAGGTGAGTTACACTGCCGGCCAGTGTACAGTTTTGTACACTGAGAAGAACACACGTGTACACAGAGGTGGAGGTGGAGGAATGCGTTTGGATTCCTCTATGCACTTCGGGCCATCGGGAATCGGGATCCCCTGAAGATGGTGTCAGGTCCTGCAGGCAAACTGCGGAAACCTTAAGTAGAGGGGGGAACACATTGGGTCTCTAACAATAAATGGGCCAGGTACTTTACACATGTGGGAACAAGTGTTTCCGCATGTGCAACAGGCCCATAAGTGATGATGAATATGCCCCCCAGACCATGACTAAGTCTCCTGATTTCTGTCATGCGTATTATACAATGAGGCATATAGATACCGTAGTGGTTAGCAGAGATGAATAATTGTCTGATAGAGAACCCTACTTGCACAGGACTCGCTTCTCTTTCTCTATTTTTACTATGAAGCCCCATCTCTCTCACTGATGCCGTTATAGATTCACACTTTAATCACTGAAATCACCTTGGTAATATTATACACAGCCCCCACTCGCTACCCAGACACCTGCCCCTCCCTCTAAATCACATACAGATCTCAGAATAAGCCCTGTATTGTGCCGATATTGCCTTTACCATGGTTAGTGCCCATCAAAAACCCCCAAGTATCCATAAGGCAACCTACAGATGTGTATTAACTTACTGTAGTCTTCCATGTGGGCTCTATGGGTTCTCAGTTGCCTGGGTTATTCTGGCCTGTGTTTATAGTTTATTGTTTTGATAATTAAATATATAGATGACCCAAAACAATATGTTAACATAGGGATTTAGGGAGAGATGTACTAAGCAGTGAAAACAGTGGAGAAGTGAGCCAGTGGAGAAGTTGCCCATGGCAACACATCAGTAATTGGCGTAACATTTATAAGTTGCATACTATACAAAAGTATACAAAGCAGCTGATTGGTTGTCATGAGCAACTTCTCCGTTGGCTCACTTCTCCACGCTTATCACTGCTTAGCACATCTCCCCCTTAATCAAAATCTGTTATCAATGACTGAGTCCAGAGATGCTCAGGTCCTTGGAGGTCCCAAGGTTACACTGTGCTGCCCCACTAGTATCTTATAAATAAAAGCTATGCAGATTCATTTAGGGGTTGGGGTACTATACTGCAGGATGAGGAAGGGCCAAGTGTTCGCCGATTTAGCAGCAAGATTTAAAGCAGCAATATTTTTAAAGATAGTAGTTATCTGATTTGCCTTTCAAAAAATGTCACTTTAAATCACACAACTAGATCAAAGGAACCTCAGCACTATTCACAACCCGCCAGCATATACATTTGGCCCTCTGAGTTTCCTAATTATTTTCATATAAAGCAACACTGGTCTTCCAGCTGTAAGAGGCACACTCATACTTCAGTGGCTATAAAGTAATGACTTGATCCCATGATAGGGAGTAAATAAGCTTGAGGCTATTTCACTACAGACAGACAGCTCAGCTAGTCTGGAACCTAGAACCGGCCTTGTACAGTACTTCACTCTTACTGCAGAGGGATTTGCTTTGTCAGTAGTTTGGAAGATGTGCAGCGCTGACTATAAACCCTGTAACTACTCTCTTCCCAGCTAGAGTGGTGGTGTTCAGTTTTCCGGCTGTCGGGATCCCGGCGCACAGTATACCGGCGCCGGAATCCCGACAGCCGGCATACCGACACTTTTTCTCCCTCTTGGGGGTCCACGACCCCCCTGGAGGGAGAATAAATAGCACGCCACCGTGCCCGCAGCGTGGCGAGCGCAGCAAGCCCGCAAGGGGCTCATTTGCGCTCGCCACGCTGTCGGTATGCTGGCGGACGGAATTCCAGCACCGGTATGCTGGTCGCCGGGAGCCCGGCTACCGGCATACCATACTACACCCAGCTAGAGATGGGCAGTCTATAGCACTATCACACTGCTGCCGCCAGAAAATGAATAATGCAAGTAAATGAAATTCTAAAGAGGAAAGTATAATACACCAATATGTACTTATATATAACATAAACATGGAGTAATATGCCACTCTGAATCTTTATAATGTACATGGATAGAAAAGCTCATTTTTATAATCATTTCCTTCTTCCAACTTAAAAGTAATGTATATTGCTAAAAGTTAAGATACTCCACTTTGGGCCTGATTCTGATATGGAAGTAAAACAATAAAACTTGTGCCTGGAACAAACCATGCTGCATGCAAGGGGAGCAAATACATTTATACGGTTTTTGCAGGCCAGCCCTTAAAGAGAGGTGGGCACACCCCCGGCTCCTGCTGCCAGTACCTTGAGAGCTGCACCAGTCTGTAAACTAACAGCAGGCTGATGTGCAGGGAGGACTTCTTAAAACGAGCCTTATCTGTGCATTAGGTATCTGTGAACCGTTCCTGTAGGTCCGCAACACTCTACCTATATGTAACGTCAGAATGTACTGTATGTTTTTTGAGGGGGGGGGGGGAGGCCCTGTCTATTTTGTCAGTCCTGGGCCTCACAATTTCTAATGGCAGCCCTGGGTTTCTGTGCACGGTACATGCTGGTTGCTTTTGCATGTAGCCCACAAGTGCTGGACAGCTTTATTTTTACACTGCAATTTAGATTTCAGTTTGGACACACCCCACCCAAATCTAACTCTCCTTACATCTGCCCCACCTGCAGTGGAACACGGTTTTACCCAGGTGAATGTTACTTGCATTTTTTTTTCTTTACTTCCAAACAGGCCCCATGCAACCTATCACATGGATACACATATACACTAGGGTTCATTTTTTGTCAGAAGCCAATTAGCAGCTTGTTTTTAGAGTGTGGGTGAAACCAGAGTACCTGGGGAAAACCCACACAAAGTCACAAACACAAGGAGAACACATAGAGCCGGCACAATCCATGTACAAATCCCACATGGTTTGGGGCTGAACCAAAGACCTCAGCACTGTGACGCATCCGTGCAACCCAAAATGTATACTTCCAAAGTATACAAAGTCAGATAATGGCTGTCTCACGCTCTAAAGGGTCCTACACACTTGGCAATAAATCGTTTATATCGTTTAGTGTTGATGCATCAAGGATGAACGATGCGCGTCCCCACAGTCGTTCATCGTTGGTCAATCATCGTTTATTCATGCAAGCCAATTTGGACGATATTGATGTAATGTAAGTCATATTGTCTAAATCGCCCATAAAAATCGTTCAGTGTGTATGTCAAAAAATCGTTGAAGAAAAATTGTCCAACGATAATATCGTTGGTCATCAAAATCGTCAAAATCGCCAAGTGTGTAGGGCCCTTTACTTTGACCATAAATAATTTTAATTGGTCCTGGACCACCAACCCAAGGCACCCCTGCAAGTGTCCCTAGGTACCCCAGGGAGCCACGGCACAGTTTGAAAATCACTGCCCTATATTTACTAAGGTGCAGGTTTATAGAAGAGGAGATGTTGCCCATAGCAACCAATCAGATTCTACTTATCATTTATCTAGCACCTTCTAGAAGACAATAGCTAGAATCTGATTTGTTGCCATGGGCAACATTTCTACTTCTAAAAACCTGCATATTTACACTGCAAATATACCCCTAATTGTCAAGGTTTTAAGGATATCATGTTAAACACAGGTGACTTATGGGTCTGTTTACTAAGCCTTGGAGAGAGATAAAGTGGTGAGAGACCAGTCAACTGTCACATTACAGGCTGTGTTTGAAAAATGACAGGGGCTGGTGAGGTAGGTACTTTACCTCAGTCCACGTTATCTCTCTCCAAGGCTTAGTACATCTGCCCCTTAATTATACCCCTTTTCCACTAGCTTTTAAAAACATGGGTAAATGCGCAAGCGCGCATTTACCTGTGTTTTTTCCTAGTGGATCAAGTGATACGGGAATCCTACCCGGGTAGCTTGCCGGGTTGAACACGTGTTCAACCAGGCAAGCTGTGTAGTGTGAACGAGAGCCGTGTCGAGGCGACACAGCTCCCGTTCACAGTGTATGGGAGGGCGGCGCTGGGAGATCATGTGATCTCCCAGCGCCGCCCCTGTCGCGTCACCAACCCGGCAATTGCCGGGTTGGTGACCGCTGTCTGAAGGGGGCTGTAGCATGGGTAGCAGCCGTGTCAGGCGACACGGCTGCAACCCGTGCTACAGTGGTGGAAAAGGGGTATTAGTTAGTAGCTTAGTCAGTTTATTGATACTATCTGTACACAAGCAAGCATGTCCTTAAAATGTGGACTGTTAGGGTGCCTTGAGGACCAAGTTTGTGAAATCCTGGTCTGGTGATCACATATATAGCATAGCCAGTGACAGCAAACAAACTGCCATGCTTTGCTTTCCCTTTTGAACTTTTTGTAAATACTTTATCCATTGAGCAAATGTTGAGGTTCATAGCTCTTGTAGTTACAGATGTCCGCATTTGTTCATTGATCTTGTTGTGAAAATATACATTAAATCATACTTGCCTACTTTGTGGCTGCCCCCACCGGGAGGGCACAACAGGTATGTGGCTTTGGCATATGTGGGAGGGGCGTGGAGGCGTGATTGTATCATCGCAAACCACCGCTATATAATCCACATATTACAGGCTTTGTAGAGCTGGGGCGGGGCTATGATGACACGATTCAGCACAAATCGTGTCATCGCCCTGCCCACTGAATGGATAAGTGGACGGCTGCAGCGGGGAGTGTGTTGCTACGGGCGGGCAGAAAGGGGGGTGCAGACAAGTGGATGCCGGCTCTGGGAGACTTGCCCTCTTTCCCAGGAGGCTGGGAGTGCCACACAATTTTCGGGAGCCTCCCGGCCATTTCGGGAGAGTAGGCAAGTATGCAGTAAATGTCTGAATTCAGGCCTTCAAAATCACAGAACTCAAAATTGGGCCATGCCCTCTATCCCGGGAAAGAGGGCAAGTCTCCTGGAGCCAGCATCCACTTGTCTGCACCCCCCACCTGCCCGCACCCATCATACTTTGTTCTGCTAGATTCTACCATTTTATGAAAGGGCATGCCCATTTTCACAGTCCTAACTTGTAAACTATTCTGTGATATTAAAATACTTTTAATAAACAAATCTTTTTTGGACACAAGGAGGCAATGTTCCATGTCAAGGTTTAGACAATACATTGGTCTGGCAGTTTGAAAAATGGACCTTGTTTATGGAAACAGAGGCCGTCGCTGCCCCCTCCCCCCAATTAGCATCAGACTGTCTATCACTGACAGTCTGATGATATCCTGCGTCCTCCTTCGCAGACCCCTACTGCACATGTGCAAAGTACCAAACATCTGTACTTTGCGACATGCAACGCAGCTCCGTCCACAGCTGAATAAGGCCCAGGGACTGGTGTATGCACAGTGAAGCCTCAATTGAGTTTTCTATACTGGGATGACTGTAAAATGGTGCTTCACTGTGCACCGCCATCTGTACATGCCCAGAGGAGCACTGAGTTCTATAAGAGCTGCACGCCTTGCAGTGGTTGTGAAACTCAGAACGCACAGCACATTCTAGTCTTTATTACAACATGTGAACACATGTTTTACTTTGGCTCCTCCCATTATGTCCTACCCATATCGTGACATCAGCTGACTCATGCACATCTGCTAGGAGTGGCTTCGGGAGGCCTTGCCTTTAGTACTTAAGAAATTGGCTGGTGTTACATGTGTCATAAGCTGTCCTGTATTTATCAAAGCAACATCTCATTCAAGCAACTGGTGAACACAATTCTACAACATACACTACTGTTGTAATAGTCCTTGTAACCCGGCCATACCATCACCAACCTGTACCAACAATAATGGTGGGCACACTGCTGATTATAGGTATTGGTCGCCATTTCAGTATTTACGCATGTGAGCGATTATCAGCTGACTGTACATGTGTCTTAGCTGCAATGCATATGCGCGGCAACAGAATTACAATCAAATACAACTACACTTGCAGTGAGGATTTATTCGCAAGTGGTTGACAGACATGGGCCATTTTGTAAGAGGTACCAGGGAGTGGCAGCAAAATTGTGACTGGTATTGGGGTGTGTATCTGCCTACATGTGCAGTTCCTGCAGCTATTCTACATTGTCATATGGGTAGCATGGACTCGTGTAATGGTTAGCATTACTGCCTCACAGCACTAAGCTCATGGGTTCGATACCCACCATAACCCTAACTGTGCTGAGTTTGTATATTCTCTCTATGTTTGCATGGGTTTCCTTGCACAATCTGATAAGTTAATTGGCTCCCAACAAAAATGAACCTTAGTGTGTAAAGGCCCGTATAGACGGGCCGATGAGGGGAGAGATTTGTGCTGAGCGTGCAAGGGGAGAAGGGGGGGGGGGGGGGTGCTCACTTGACCCAGTGGGTGAAGTGAGCGACCCGCTAGATTGGCCTGCAAGGCAGGCCAATCTAGCAGCAGCGATACCGATGCGCGGGGCTGCGCATCGCTATCGCTGTAAGGGGTACACACGGAGCGATCAGGCTTATATTCTAAGCAATCTAGTCAGATTGCTTAGAATATCGCTCCGTGAGTATGAGTACCCCCCTTTAGTGTGTGTGTATAAGGGCAGACTACATGGGCAAGTGGTTCTTATCCGCTGTCAAATTCTATATTCTGTATGGTTACTCAGATGGTCGATTATTGTGTTTATACACAGCGAGGCCGCTGGTGGCCGTCCCAATACATTTCCAGGCGGCTGCAGCAGTAACATATTTTCGCCTGGTATCGATGTAAAAAATTGCTGTTGCGATCGCATTAGCGACCCCATCTGAATCCGGCCCAATAACAGTAGTGGACCCAAATGGCTATAAAATGATAGGCCAATGTTGCCACTGTTTACTGTATGTAGTACAGTTCTGTTACCCATAATTGTTTGTACACTGGTAGTTTTCACAAACTACGTTAATAAATACCCAGGCGGCAGGCGCTATTTTCCATATCAGCCTCCTCCAGCCCTTGTTTTAATAAATATTGCACCCACCATTTATTTGGGGGTTTATAATAGGGCTATAATTCCCGGCTAATGGGCTCACTGTGTGATATTTAATCAGTAAATAGGACACGGCACATCATTATACCAAAGAAATAGTGATCAGCTCCCACGCCATGAACACTGGCATTTACCACGGTCACTGCACACTTTATTCATTCAATAAGAATAACAAAGGGCGATAGATTGAGCCAGACTGTGGCAGGAAGGAGGGGTGAGCATTTAATCATGTAAACATGACTTCAGACCATTCCCCTTCATTTGCTATTCTCACTGATCATGCTAATTAATCCGGGGTGTTAATGTGGCTTTTTAAAATGCTCTCAAAAGTGGCGATTGCACGCTGTTCACAATACAAACAGAGAATACTCAGGAGCATATTCATTTTGTAACACTGGCAGCGCCGCACAGTCTCACGGGGGAATATCAGCACAGGACAGCAGGAACTGGTACAAACACTTATGTCACAGGGAAATGTATTTATTTGTTAGTGGGACTTAGCTGCACATTTTTCTTTAAATGTCTAATAAAACATACAGTATACATTATTGTATTTATGGTATGTCATCTTATATGTCTGCATATTTATGCCAATCAATATGAACAGGAGACCTTATTTTATTATCTAGGTATAATTAGCATGCCTCCAATTTTCACTTGAATGGGTTCATTTATTAACATTACTTTTAGGTGCACACCAGTGGTTTCAGTGCCTTTTTTTAGGCTGTACTAGCAATCAGTGGCATAACAGGCTGGCAGTACGCCCTATGCTAGCCCCACCCATGAGCGCATTATGTCACTAAAAGGGGGCGGGGATATTAGAACCAGGAAGTGCAGTACTGCCTTTGCCACCCTGAGGATGCTTCAAGTGTCTGTACAGACTGCAGTAGAGATGAGCGGGTTCGGTTTCTCTGAATCCGAACCCGCCAGAACTTCATGTTTTTTTTCACGGGTCCGAGCGACTCGGATCTTCCCGCCTTGCTCGGTTAACCCGAGCGCGCCCGAACGTCATCATGACGCTGTCGGATTCTCGCGAGGCTCGGATTCTATCGCGAGACTCGGATTCTATATAAGGAGCCGCGCGTCGCCGCCATTTTCACACGTGCATTGAGATTGATAGGGAGAGGACGTGGCTGGCGTCCTCTCCGTTTAGAATAGATTAGAGAGACACTTGATTTACTAATTTTGGGGAGCATTAGGAGTACTCAGTACAGTGCAGAGTTTTGCTGATAGTGACCAGTGACCACCAGTTTTATTTATAATCCGTTCTCTGCCTGAAAAAAGCGATACACAGCACACAGTGACTCAGTCACATACCATATCTGTGTGCACTGCTCAGGCTCAGGCCAGTGTGCTGCATCATCTATTATCTATATATAATATTATATATATCTGTCTGACTGCTCAGCTCACACAGCTTATAATTGTGGGGGAGACTGGGGAGCACTACTGCAGTGCCAGTTATAGGTTATAGCAGGAGCCAGGAGTACATAATATATTATATAGTGAGTGACCACCAGACACACAGTGCAGTTTATTTAATATATCCGTTCTCTGCCTGAAAAAAGCGATACACACAGTGACTCAGTCAGTCACATACCATATCTGTGTGCACTGCTCAGGCTCAGGCCAGTGTGCTGCATCATCTATATATATTATATATCTGTCTGACTGCTCAGCTCACACAGCTTATAATTGTGGGGGAGACTGGGGAGCACTACTGCAGTGCCAGTTATAGGTTATAGCAGGAGCCAGGAGTACATAATATTATATTAAAATTAAACAGTGCACACTTTTGCTGCAGGAGTGCCACTGCCAGTGTGACTAGTGACCAGTGACCTGACCACCAGTATATATAATATTAGTAGTATACTATCTCTTTATCAACCAGTCTATATATTAGCAGCAGACACAGTACAGTGCGGTAGTTCACGGCTGTGGCTACCTCTGTGTCGGCACTCGGCAGCCCGTCCATAATTGTATATACCACCTAACCGTGGTTTTTTTTTCTTTCTTTATACATACATACTAGTTACGAGTATACTATCTCTTTATCAACCAGTCTATATTAGCAGCAGACACAGTACAGTGCGGTAGTTCACGGCTGTGGCTACCTCTGTGTCGGCACTCGGCAGCCCGTCCATAATTGTATATACCACCTAACCGTGTTTTTTTTTTCTTTCTTTATACATACATACTAGTTACGAGTATACTATCTCTTTATCAACCAGTCTATATATTAGCAGCAGACACAGTACAGTGCGGTAGTTCACGGCTGTGGCTACCTCTGTGTCGGCACTCGGCAGCCCGTCCATAATTGTATATACCACCTAACCGTGGTTTTTTTTTCTTTCTTTATACATACATACTAGTTACGAGTATACTATCTCTTTATCAACCAGTCTATATATTAGCAGCAGACACAGTACAGTGCGGTAGTTCACGGCTGTGGCTACCTCTGTGTCGGCACTCGGCAGCCCGTCCATAATTGTATATACCACCTAACCGTGTTTTTTTTTTCTTTCTTTATACATACATACTAGTTACGAGTATACTATCTCTTTATCAACCAGTCTATATATTAGCAGCAGACACAGTACAGTGCGGTAGTTCACGGCTGTGGCTACCTCTGTGTCGGCACTCGGCAGCCCGTCCATAATTGTATATACCACCTAACCGTGGTTTTTTTTTCTTTCTTTATACATACATACTAGTTACGAGTATACTATCTCTTTATCAACCAGTCTATATATTAGCAGCAGACACAGTACAGTGCGGTAGTTCACGGCTGTGGCTACCTCTGTGTCGGCACTCGGCAGCCCGTCCATAATTGTATACTAGTATCCAATCCATCCATCTCCATTGTTTACCTGAGGTGCCTTTTAGTTGTGCCTATTAAAATATGGAGAACAAAAATGTTGAGGTTCCAAAATTAGGGAAAGATCAAGATCCACTTCCACCTCGTGCTGAAGCTGCTGCCACTAGTCATGGCCGAGACGATGAAATGCCAGCAACGTCGTCTGCCAAGGCCGATGCCCAATGTCATAGTACAGAGCATGTCAAATCCAAAACACCAAATATCAGTAAAAAAAGGACTCCAAAACCTAAAATAAAATTGTCGGAGGAGAAGCGTAAACTTGCCAATATGCCATTTACCACACGGAGTGGCAAGGAACGGCTGAGGCCCTGGCCTATGTTCATGGCTAGTGGTTCAGCTTCACATGAGGATGGAAGCACTCAGCCTCTCGCTAGAAAAATGAAAAGACTCAAGCTGGCAAAAGCAGCACAGCAAAGAACTGTGCATTCTTCGAAATCCCAAATCCACAAGGAGAGTCCAATTGTGTCGGTTGCGATGCCTGACCTTCCCAACACTGGACGTGAAGAGCATGCGCCTTCCACCATTTGCACGCCCCCTGCAAGTGCTGGAAGGAGCACCCGCAGTCCAGTTCCTGATAGTCAGATTGAAGATGTCAGTGTTGAAGTACACCAGGATGAGGAGGATATGGGTGTTGCTGGCGCTGGGGAGGAAATTGACCAGGAGGATTCTGATGGTGAGGTGGTTTGTTTAAGTCAGGCACCCGGGGAGACACCTGTTGTCCGTGGGAGGAATATGGCCGTTGACATGCCAGGTGAAAATACCAAAAAAATCAGCTCTTCGGTGTGGAGGTATTTCACCAGAAATGCGGACAACAGGTGTCAAGCCGTGTGTTCCCTTTGTCAAGCTGTAATAAGTAGGGGTAAGGACGTTAACCACCTCGGAACATCCTCCCTTATACGTCACCTGCAGCGCATTCATAATAAGTCAGTGACAAGTTCAAAAACTTTGGGTGACAGCGGAAGCAGTCCACTGACCAGTAAATCCCTTCCTCTTGTAACCAAGCTCACGCAAACCACCCCACCAACTCCCTCAGCGTCAATTTCCTCCTTCCCCAGGAATGCCAATAGTCCTGCAGGCCATGTCACTGGCAATTCTGACGAGTCCTCTCCTGCCTGGGATTCCTCCGATGCATCCTTGCGTGTAACGCCTACTGCTGCTGGCGCTGCTGTTGTTGCCGCTGGGAGTTGATGGTCATCCCAGAGGGGAAGTCGTAAGCCCACTTGTACTACTTCCAGTAAGCAATTGACTGTTCAACAGTCCTTTGCGAGGAAGATGAAATATCACAGCAGTCATCCTACTGCAAAGCGGATAACTGAGGCCTTGGCATCCTGGGTGGTGAGAAACGTGGTTCCGGTATCCATCATTACTGCAGAGCCAACTAGAGACTTGTTGGAGGTACTGTGTCCCCGGTACCAAATACCATCTAGGTTCCATTTCTCTAGGCAGGCGATACCGAAAATGTACACAGACCTCAGAAAAAGAGTCACCAGTGTCCTAAAAAATGCAGCTGTACCCAATGTCCACTTAACCACGGACATGTGGACAAGTGGAGCAGGGCAGGGTCAGGACTATATGACTGTGACAGCCCACTGGGTAGATGTATGGACTCCCGCCGCAAGAACAGCAGCGGCGGCACCAGTAGCAGCATCTCGCAAACGCCAACTCTTTCCTAGGCAGGCTACGCTTTGTATCACCGGTTTCCAGAATACGCACACAGCTGAAAACCTCTTACGGCAACTGAGGAAGATCATCGCGGAATGGCTTACCCCAATTGGACTCTCCTGTGGATTTGTGGAATCGGACAACGCCAGCAATATTGTGTGTGCATTAAATATGGGCAAATTCCAGCACGTCCCATGTTTTGCACATACCTTGAATTTGGTGGTGCAGAATTTTTTAAAAAACGACAGGGGCGTGCAAGAGATGCTGTCGGTGGCCAGAAGAATTGCGGGACACTTTCGGCGTACAGGCACCACGTACAGAAGACTGGAGCACCACCAAAAACTACTGAACCTGCCCTGCCATCATCTGAAGCAAGAAGTGGTAACGAGGTGGAATTCAACCCTCTATATGCTTCAGAGGTTGGAGGAGCAGCAAAAGGCCATTCAAGCCTATACAATTGAGCACGATATAGTAGGTGGAATGCACCTGTCTCAGGCGCAGTGGAGAATGATTTCAACGTTGTGCAAGGTTCTGATGCCCTTTGAACTTGCCACACGTGAAGTCAGTTCAGACACTGCCAGCCTGAGTCAGGTCATTCCCCTCATCAGGCTTTTGCAGAAGAAGCTGGAGGCATTGAAGAAGGAGCTAAAAGGGAGCGATTCCGCTAGGCATGTGGGACTTGTGGATGCAGCCCTTAATTCGCTTAACAAGGATTCACGGGTGGTCAATCTGTTGAAATCAGAGCACTACATTTTGGCCACCGTGCTCGATCCTAGATTTAAAGCCTACCTTGGATCTCTCTTTCCGGCAGACACAGGTCTGCTGGGGTTGAAAGACCTGCTGGTGACAAAATTGTCAAGTCAAGCGGAACGCGACCTGTCAACATCTCCTCCTTCACATTCTCCCGCAACTGGGGGTGCGAGGAAAAGGCTCAGAATTCCGAGCCCACCCGCTGGCGGTGATGCAGGGCAGTCTGGAGCGACTGCTGATGCTGACATCTGGTCCGGACTGAAGGACCTGACAACGATTACGGACATGTCGTCTACTGTCACTGCATATGATTCTCTCAACATTGATAGAATGGTGGAGGATTATATGAGTGACCGCATCCAAGTAGGCACGTCACACAGTCCGTACTTATACTGGCAGGAAAAAGAGGCAATTTGGAGGCCCTTGCACAAACTGGCTTTATTCTACCTAAGTTGCCCTCCCACAAGTGTGTACTCCGAAAGAGTGTTTAGTGCCGCCGCTCACCTTGTCAGCAATCGGCGTACGAGGTTACATCCAGAAAATGTGGAGAAGATGATGTTCATTAAAATGAATTATAATCAATTCCTCCGCGGAGACATTGACCAGCAGCAATTGCCTCCACAAAGTACACAGGGAGCTGAGATGGTGGATTCCAGTGGGGACGAATTGATAATCTGTGAGGAGGGGGATGTACACGGTGATATATCGGAGGGTGAAGATGAGGTGGACATCTTGCCTCTGTAGAGCCAGTTTGTGCAAGGAGAGATTAATTGCTTCTTTTTTGGGGGGGGTCCAAACCAACCCGTCATATCAGTCACAGTCGTGTGGCAGACCCTGTCACTGAAATGATGGGTTGGTTAAAGTGTGCATGTCCTGTTTTGTTTATACAACATAAGGGTGGGTGGGAGGGCCCAAGGACAATTCCATCTTGCACCTCTTTTTTCTTTTCTTTTTCTTTGCATCATGTGCTGATTGGGGAGGGTTTTTTGGAAGGGACATCCTGCGTGACACTGCAGTGCCACTCCTAGATGGGCCCGGTGTTTGTGTCGGCCACTAGGGTCGCTAATCTTACTCACACAGTCAGCTACCTCATTGCGCCTCTTTTTTTCTTTGCGTCATGTGCTGTTTGGGGAGGGTTTTTTGGAAGGGACATCCTGCGTGACACTGCAGTGCCACTCCTAGATGGGCCCGGTGTTTGTGTCGGCCACTAGGGTCGCTAATCTTACTCACACAGCTACCTCATTGCGCCTCTTTTTTTCTTTGCGTCATGTGCTGTTTGGGGAGGGTTTTTTGGAAGGGACATCCTGCGTGACACTGCAGTGCCACTCCTAGATGGGCCCGGTGTTTGTGTCGGCCACTAGGGTCGCTAATCTTACTCACACAGCTACCTCATTGCGCCTCTTTTTTTCTTTGCGTCATGTGCTGTTTGGGGAGGGTTTTTTGGAAGGGCCATCCTGCGTGACACTGCAGTGCCACTCCTAGATGGGCCCGGTGTTTGTGTCGGCCACTAGGGTCGCTAATCTTACTCACACAGCTACCTCATTGCGCCTCTTTTTTTCTTTGCGTCATGTGCTGTTTGGGGAGGGTTTTTTGGAAGGGACATCCTGCGTGACACTGCAGTGCCACTCCTAGATGGGCCCGGTGTTTGTGTCGGCCACTAGGGTCGCTTATCTTACTCACACAGCGACCTCGGTGCAAATTTTAGGACTAAAAATAATATTGTGAGGTGTGAGGTATTCAGAATAGACTGAAAATGAGTGTAAATTATGGTTTTTGAGGTTAATAATACTTTGGGATCAAAATGACCCCCAAATTCTATGATTTAAGCTGTTTTTTAGTGTTTTTTGAAAAAAACACCCGAATCCAAAACACACCCGAATCCGACAAAAAAAATTCGGTGAGGTTTTGCCAAAACGCGTTCGAACCCAAAACACGGCCGCGGAACCGAACCCAAAACCAAAACACAAAACCCGAAAAATTTCAGGCGCTCATCTCTAGACTGCAGGGGTTGCGTGTCCGAAACAGCAACACTGCAGCAGCGATCCTGATTGCAGCACCCTGCAAATGAGAAACAAGGGCCGTAGAGCAGCGTCACAGTGCTTCCCCCAGAACCCTGTGCACTGTGTGATGGCATTGCCAAGTGACGTCTAGTTACGGCCCTGCCACCACACAGGGTCAGCTAATTCAGCAAGGGTCTGCATTTAATGGCTCATCCATTTTTCCTCTACAAGCATTGGGAATGTGACATAATGACTCTGCAAAGTTGATTCATAGAGGAGAGAAGTGGCTGTCTGGCCTGTCTGCCTGAAGGCTGTATAGAGAGATACAGGAGCATTCAGGCCAAGCCAGACAATTCCTAGGAGAGTTTATTCCAAACTAAAAAAAAAAAACTTTATTGAGATGCTAAAAATGGGTCAGTGCATCTGACAGTAGTCTGGTTTATTTTTCACCCTAAAGAATGTATTATACCTTTGTATATAACTTGCAAGCCGTTGTTGCAAGCAATTGTGAGGACACCCACCAGGCTTATGATTGGTCCTTTTCTCTCTCAGCCTAGCTGATCTGTCTTAAATAGCTCTATGTGCTAACTAAAGGCAGCCAGAACAGGAAAGACAGCTGGAAAAATGCACAGGCATAATTTTTTGTAATCACAAACAGAATATATGTATGTAGGAAAATAACAAAGGCATGCAGGTGACTCACCTAAAAGGGCAATAGTTACCGTTCCTCTAGGGCAATATTCCAACCAATGGAAACACATCATTCACTCCACTGCCAGCAAGGAAAGGACAAAGCTCCACCTGCTTTTATCAGGTCCAGAAAGGAGCAAGAGGACTTTGATATCTACACGGGCATGATCCCGATCCAATCCAACGGGACCTGTAATCCCTAGACAGCTTGGATCTCTCCTTTAAACCTAATTTGGTTCCCATGGTGGTGGCCCTTAGTAGGGTAGATCTTAGATACCAGTTCCCAGCTGGATAGATAATTTTAGAACATGTGGTCATACCCTACAGAGGTCAACTCTAAGATGTCTACCCGAGCTGGTAGAGATCAAAAGCTATTTATTTGTTCCAAATGTAAAGCATAAGTCATTGCGCCCATGTCATGCCAGACCAGAATTATACCATGGACAAAAAGTGGCGTGCCAGATGACCAGCAGTTCCGGCACAACATGGCTGACCACTAGTAGCAAAATATCAGCAGTCTTTATCTAGCCACAAACACAACTTCTCTTGTTAACTCTGGCAGACTGGTTGACCTGGTAATCCCAGGTGAACATAGCTTGCTTGTTGGAAAAGCTACACGTCATCTGCAGAACACACCTGGTGACATTTTAGAACAATAAAACTCCACACTTCAAAAATATATACATTACAGGGGTATACTTCCCAGCAAATGCATAATACCAATATTTACCATAGTGCTGGCCAAGAGGGTTTGCCAAATATGCTTATCTTTTATTTCCAATATGCCCAGGACCCTGCTCTTGCCATTGCAGTGACCAAAGTTCATTCTATTTGGGGTAAGGTAGGTTGGGTGAGACAGAAAGTCATGAAAGGAACATACAACCTGGGATAGGGGCAAGGAGAAGAGAACCTGCTGTGCTATTACTACAGTATGTGAAGTGGAGATGATGGGAGTAGGAGGAGAATAGAGAAGGGTTATGAAGTAAATTCAAAGGGGTATATTTACTAAAGTGTGTATTTATAGAGGTGAAGATATTACCTATAGCAACCATTCAGATTTTAGGTTTTATCTTCTAAAATGTGCTAGATAAATAGAATCTAATATGTTGCTATAGACATCTCAACTTCTATAAGCCCTGCACTTTAGTAAATATACCTCAAAAGAGTTTAATGGCTGTAAGTGCAACATGTATGTAAAGGGGAGGGGAATATATATAGAATTGATATTTATTACTGGATAACATATAGCACTGTACCATGTAACAATTTTATAAAATTTTCCTGGCTCCTAAATGTGAACATTGTCGTTAAGCCCTACTTTATGGCAAACAAAATATGAGGGCAAAATGGTATTATTATTATTATTACATTTTATTTATAAGGCGCCACAAGTGTTTCGCAGCACCGTACAAAGGACAGTACAGGGAGACAAAACATAGCATTACAGTAAATAAATAACAAAAATACAGTACAGGTAACAAAGAGCACCACAATTCTCAAAACATAATACAGCTAAGGTGTAAGTAGCGGGGGAGTAGTCACCGTACTACTTGGGGCTGGCGGCCATAGATAGAGATGAGCCTTTACCAGCAGGAGAAACAGCGGGTAAAGATGGTCGCTGAGTAGGAGAGAACTGTGAGTGAAATGTGTCGAGAAGAGGGCTTTGACAACAAGAGGAAAGAGGGCCCTGCTCTGGAGAGCTAACAATCTAGTGGGAAGGGGCGACAGACAGATGACATGAGGTGCAAGCAAGCAGGAGGTAGCCTGATGGCAGTATGTAAGCAAAGCAGAGATGTTCAAGGCATGAGGGAGGGGGATAGAGGAGCAGCCTCAGCACTAGGTTGTGCATTGGAGGGGTACGCTTTGATGAATAGGTGGATTTATAGTGCCTGTTTGAAGCTTTGGTAGAGGAATTACTAAAGACTATTTAATGAAACATTTGAATAAAAGTATACTTTTTCCATTTAGAAATGTATTACTGTACCCGGTGTTAACCACTTAGCTGACAATTAAAAAAAAAAATGCTCAGAAATTGTAATTTTTTTAATGAGTGAATTAGGTAAAGAACATGTATTTAATCTTATCCAAAATTATTTTATTTTAAAAAAAAATATTTTTTTTTATATTGGTAAAAAAAACACGTTTCCCCTCAAATAACATCGGAACATTGGACGGCACCATCGGAACATCAGGAACATCGCGAACATCGACCATAAAGGGCATGACTCAGAATCAGGCCCTTTATGTCATCCAAACTCACCGTTGGATCTGTGCCGTCACTGTGTTATTGCTACACCCACACTACTCCTGATTGTTCTTTGAACATGGCATTAGAGGAGAACAGCCCCTGTCATTCTGCTAACTGCTGGTTGACGTGGCCTCTGTTTTTCATCTTCATACATGTTACTTAAACATATGTTTGTTTTTGCTATCCCTGTCAGTCTAGACACACTCGTATGACACTTTCTTTCATCGTCTAACTTGCAGTAAGCACATAAAACAATAATTGCTGGTTGGTTACTGTGGTACAGCACACATTAAAAGTAAACCATACACTGGGAAGTAGCCATTTTCTAGTCTATACAATATTCATGATAGTGCATGCTTGCCAGCAATATGGTGTGAGGGAAATTTGGGTGCAGGTGTAGGTGCCATTGTGTCATCATTGGGTCTACTCTCCTGGGTGTGCGGGATAGCCAACTGAAATGTGGGAGACTCCCAGACATTTTGGGAGAGTAGGTAAGTGTGTGATAATGTTACCTATGGTTTCACTAGGCGCTAGTGACCCCATCAAGACATGAGGGATTAGGGTGGCCAATCCTGGGATCGGGATCAGCGGGATCCCGGGATTTAGGCCAAAAATCTGCCGGGATTCAGTCCCGGGTTTGGAAGCTCCAATCCCGGGGATTTCGGGATCAAGCGGTCCTTTGTTTTTTTAATCCCGGGCAGCATTGAACGTCCTCAGGAGGCTCAGGCGCTGCCTGGCTCACTCCTCCCGGTTCCCCCTGCTCAGCATGATGTGAAGTCAGAGGTCACACTTTACAGCCAGCCGCCCGTCACCTGCCGCACTGACTTCACCGAACCAGAGGAAGTTACCGACCCACCCTCCCAGGTACCATGGTAGTGAGTTATGTGTGCAGGGTGGGGCACACACACACACACACACACACACACAAAACAAACCTATCCCGGGTATCCCGGAAATACTGGGATTGACCATTTTTCAATCCCGTTACCCGGAAATGAAAAGATGGCCCGGGATTGGCCACCCTATGAAGGATGATATGATTGGAGGGCTCCATTTACCTGGTTTTCTTTACATCCCAAACCATGATGGCCTCCTCTGTCTGTAGGCTAGTCGCCACTTTCCTAAAGCCATATCCAATCAAGTGTAACTTTTGGTTTCAACTAGTGTGCTATGCAAATCTACAGTGTATACTTTGTATACTGTGCCTAGCAGAGTCCACTGTAAATGCAAATACTTTTTATATGTCTAAAGTGATAAATATGACATTTCTATTGCTCTGCTGTTTGTGTACCTACTCTGGAGGAAACCCATACACCATTTTCCCTGCATGGCATGGCGCACAACAGGATGACCAAACACAATAGCGTGCACAGCAAGGCAAACAAAACGTAATTACTATAAAGACTGCTACTTCGGCAATCACTGTATAATGTAGACAGTGGTGTATTTATAATGGGTGCAGTGTGTGCAGTGCACACGAGCCAATCAGGTCCAAGGGGGCCCACACCACACACGCTGCACCCATTACAGTACTCACCTCTCCAGAGTCCAGCGTGCACTATGGCAGTCCTACAAAATCTTGGGAAAATGGCGCGGTGGCCATTTTCCAAGAGTTTTGCACATGCACACTAGAGGAATTGCTGGGAAAATGGCCACCACATGATTTTACGGATGTACATGTGTAGTAGACTCTGGCACCACTCTAGAGTCTACTAGCACCTGGTGCTGTCACCCAGAATGACAGTGACTACCCTGCCTTGCTGGAGACTACATAGTATGGAGCCCAGTTGGACTGCAAATGGGCCCCCTCCTCCCTACGCTTCTGAATATGGACCCTTATTCCAGTAACCACAGCCCAATGCAGCAGAGCCGTAACTAGACTTTTTGGTGCCCTCTGCCAGATAGAGAATAGGCGTGTCCCCTCCCCCTTTTCAATAGGGACATAAGGGACATGCCTTGTGGGGAAGGGGCATGACAAGATTGATCCCAGGGTGAGACCATGCTATGATTATATATATAGCCCGCATTTTTTCTATATATATATATATATATATATATACACTGCTCAAAAAAATAAAGGGAACACTAAAATAACACATCCTAGATCGATCTGAATGAATGAAATATTCTTATTAAATACTTTGTTCTTTACATAGTTGAATGTGCTGACAACAAAATTACCCAAAAATTATCAATGGAAATCAAATTTATTAACCCATTGAGGTCTGGATTTGGAGTCACCCTCAAAATTAGAGTGGAAAACACACTACAGGCTGATCCAACTTTCATGTAATTTCCTTAAAACAAGTCAAAATGAGGCTCAGTAGTGTGTGTGGCCTCCACGTGCCTGTATGACCTCCCTACAACCCACACAAGTGTCTCAGGTAGTGCAGCTCATCCAGGATGGCACATCAATGCGAGCTGTGGCAAGAAGGTTTGCTGTGTCTGTCAGCGTAGTGTCCAGAGCATGGAGGTGCTACCAGGAGACAGACCAGTACATCAGGAGATGTGGAGGAGGCCGTAGGAGGGCAACAACCAAGCAGCAGGACCGCTACCTCCGCCTTTGTGCAAGGAGGAACAGGAGGAGCACTGCCAGAGCCCTACAAAATGACCTCCAGCAAGCCACAAATGTGCATGTGTCTACTCAAACGATCAGAAACAGACTCCATGAGGGTGGTATGAGGGCCCGACGCCCACAGATAGGGGTTGTGCTTACAGCCCAACACCGTGCAGGACGTTTGGCATTTGCTAGAGAACACCAAGATTGGCAAATTCGCCACTGGCACCCTGTGCTCTTCACAGATGAAATCAGGTTCTCACTGAGCACATGTGACAGACGTAAAAGAGTCTGGAGACGCCAAGGAGAACGTTCTGCTGCCTGCAACATCCTCCAGCATGACCGGTTTAGCAGTGGGTCAGTAATGGTGTGGGGTGGCATTTGTTTGGGGGCCGCACAGCATTCATGTGCTCGCCAGAGGTAGCCTGACTGCCATTAGGTACCGAGATGAGATCCTCAGACCCCTTGTGAGACCATATGCTGGTGCGGTTGGCCCTGGGTTCATCCTAATGCAAGACAATGCTAGACCTCATGTGGCTGGAGTGTGTCAGCAGTTCCTGCAAGATGAAGTCATTGATGCTATGGACTGGCCCGCCCGTTCCCCAGACCTGAATCCAATTGAGCACATCTGGGACATCATGTCTCGCTCCATCCACCAACGCCACGTTGCACCACAGACTGTCCAGGATTTGGCGGATGCTTTAGTCCAGGTCTGGGAGGAGATCCCTCAGGAGACCATCCGCCACCTCATCAGGAGCATGCCCAGGCATTGTAGGGAGGTCATACAGGAACGTGGAGCCCACACACACTACTGAGCCTCATTTTGACTTGTTTTAAGGACATTGCATCAAAGTTGGATCAGCCTGTAGTGTGTTTTTCCACTTTAATTTTGAGGGTGACTCCAAATCCAGACCTCCATGGGTTAATAAATTTGATTTACATTGATAATTTTTGTGTGATTTTATTGTCCGCACATTCAACTATGTAAAGAACAAAGTATTTAATAAGAATATTTCATTCATTCAGATCTAGGATGTGTTATTTTAGTGTTCCCTTTATTTTTTTGAGCAGTGTATATATACCCTTTTGTGGCTGGCACTCGAAAAACCTCCAAGGGTTAACTGGCTCTGGTGCCCTCCAATGAGGTTTGCACCTCCATGTATATAGCAGATATAAAAGGCAGCACTCAGAGACTTGACTTGTGCAAAACAAACTTAGTGCAAAAACTGCAGGTTACAGCATCAACGTTTCGGGGTGCGTAGCCCCTTCATCAGGATATCCTGATGAAGGGGCTACGCGCCCCAAAACGTTGATGCTGCAACCTGCAGTTTTTGCACTAAAAGTTTGTTTTGCACAAGTCAAGTCTCTGAGTGCCGCCTTTTATATCTGCTATATATATATATATATATATATATATACAGGTTGAGTCTCCCTTATCCAAAATGCTTGGGACCAGAGGTATTTTGGATATGGGATTTTTCCGTATTTTGGAATAATTGTATACCATAATGAGATATCATGGTGATAGGACCTAAATCTAAGCACAGGATGCATTTATATTACATATACACCTTATACACACAACCTGAAGGTCATTTTAGCCAATATTTTTTATAACTTTGTGCATTAAACAAAGTGTGTCTACATTCACACAATTCATTTATGTTTCATATACACCTTATACACACAGCCTGAAGGTCATTTAATACAATATTTTTAATAACTTTGTGTATTAAACAAAGTTTGTGTACATTGAGCCATCAGAAAACAAAGGTTTCACTATCTCCCTCTCCCTCAAAAAAGTCCGCATTTCGGAATATTCCGTATTTCGGAATATTTGGATATGGGATACTCAACCTGTATATATATATATATATATATATATATATATATACACACATCGGACCATTTGACAACCACGTCTAACAACGTTTCAATCTTATTTAAAGATTATCATCAGGATATATATATATATATATATATATATATATATATATATATATATCTCAATATGCAGTCCGGCACTCTTTTTCCTCCCAGGGTGCTTGCTCCAGTGCCCTCCTTATGGGTATGCAGCCCCAATATAGCCAGAACAAAAGGTGGCACTCGGAGACTTCCACAAGATGGTGAATCAAGCCAAAATGTGTTTATTTAAACTTCAACAATTCGGGGCCAAACCCCCTTTGTGTGATAAGCAGTGCCAGATTAAGGTCCACATGGGCCTGGAGCTGAAATGTCTGAAGGGCCTATTGTGTGTCTCCAGAGGGGAAAAGAGAGGGAGGGGGGGGGGAAATAAAGACTCTCTTTCTATTTTGCATTGGATGTTGCTGGCTGCTTACTTCTATCTGAAATCAACATTGTATGAGCCCGGCACTCCGCTCATTGTAATATTAGGTGTGTGCTCATGCAGGATGGAGATATATATATATATATATATATATAAATAAAATGAACCAACAATACCCTTATCTCGCGCTGTAATCAAATTTGGCAGCACCTCGTGAAAAAATCTCCCTGCTAGTAGGAGATGAACATAGGTTATAGATACAATATTCAGAGGGCGCACAGTAATCCTATTAGCTCAAAATATTATAAACCAGCGTGATCTAAAAAAACAATAATTTTAATAAAACAATAAATTGAGACCATACAATTGTATAGTATTTATAAGTACATTGTTCGTTTATACAGAAACATAGTACTTCATAAATATTTTCATAAAACTCACGCGTTTCGTCCGTTATGGACTTCATCAGGGGTACGGGTCGTAGCTGGTGATGTAGACGGAGGAAAATGAGAGAGAACAAAAGAGCAGAAGAAGAGAACATCAATTGGTATCACATAACACATTTCTTTTTATAACATTACTTTTTGACAATTCTTTTTAACAGCAATGGAAGAGCACAAATAGTCATTCAGTTATTGAGCAGATGGAATCCAGAAGAAAGATAAAGGACTATTACAATTCATAAGATAACAATCATTTAAGAAGAGAATCTCCAACCTTTCACAAAACATTATGAATGAGACATTGAGAAAAAAGAGATATTCTCTACAATCTTACTAATGGTAATAATTCTATTGATGTAATTTGTAAGGGTGACTACTTACTATAAATAGTTTAAGGCGGTCCCCTAAAACCATATGATATTCTCACTGTAGATATTGTGTGGTAGACATTTCTAAAAAGGAATATAATCTTATTAAATTTACAGTCTAATTTAGGCTTAAACAAAATAATTATATAATAGAATTTGTCACTCACATTAGATTTAGAAAACTTCTCTAGTTGAAATTCGGATAATCTTTTTAGATTAGGTATAGTGGAAGTGTCGTAAGAAGGAGATAAATGTATCTATATAAAGATCGATTTACTTTCTAATTTAATCATCTATTAATGTATATCACCATACTCACATCTCAATTCTAGGAATAACAATAACGGATTATGAAATGTCTTCCAAGATTAAGGGAATACCGAAAAAAATCTGGATGGATTAGATAAAACTAAATAAATTGATATTGCAATGCTAGATTTAAACTATATCAGAGGGTATAATATCTACTTACTTTACAAACCAAGTCAATTACGCCGAACAAAAAGTCCAGAGGGATAGGAAATATCCAACTGAAAATTAGGTATAGGTTTATATTAATTTAATGTAGATGAAAAAATACTATGAAATTAAAAGTCAAGGATAATTACTTACAATGCAGAGTTCTGGACCTCCTCTCCTGAATGTCAAGTGAATTGGAGAGTGTGGGTCTAGTCTATTTATACCCATATAGGTGTTACCTCACTTCCTTTGACCTACTGATTGGTCAATAGTAATTAGTAGAATAAATGGATACTACACTAGTAATAATAGAATCTACCATTCAAATAAAGGTTAAAGTAAATTCATAAGTAAAGGGGGTCCTCAAGGAGTGAGTTATAAAGTTTATTTCCAAGGGAACGGTTCATTTCCGCCATGCGTTCCACCTGCCGCATGGTGGAACGCATGGACTTCCACCCCACGTTCCACTACCTATTATGATAGTGGGCGGACTGTACTGGGCACTTGATTATCTTAAAGCTATTAAGCCCAGAGAGGTAAAATTCCGATCCGGTATCTCTAAGTATCCAGATCGGAGAAAAACCTCTTCTCCTGCAACGCGTACCTGTGCGTTCCATCTATATCGGAGATGGAACGTAACGCGTCACTTCCAGGCTTCACTGTGCGTTCCACCGGTACTAATGGTGGAACGCACCTGTTTACATGCTACCGATAAACTAAGCGATGTGCTTTACTATAAATAATGTGGGACACAGTGAACCCAACGTTCTACAGGGAGAGGGTGTAGTTCTTTAGAACACATAGTATTTATATTTATATGTAAGGGCTAATCCCACATTAGAGAGGTAGTTACAGTTTAATATATAAGATGTCCTCAAACTCGTGATCCTTCTAATGGCCGAGAATAGAACAATGTTTTCTCAATATCCTTACAAGTACTAGGTTATTAAATATAACACACATAAATCTTATATACACAGGATAAGACTAGTGAGTTAACATATATGAGTATCCAAAAATTCCCATATACCAAGGATTATTCATCACTTAAAACAGTATTAAGGTGACACACACATGTCACATTATCACAGGATGTTATTAAACTGAAAGATACCTTCTCTTAACAACCTAAGAAGGAGACTATATCAATACTTTCATTGAGACCAATCGGACATAAAGTATTTAATGTATAAATCCAATATGACTCTTGTTTCGCTAATAATAGATCTCTGTCTCCTCCCCTTTTATCAGTTTTAATATGTTCTAATGCTGTGAAAGTTAATCCAGTCACATCTGCTTTATGTACTTCTACAAAGTGCCTGGGCAAACTATGTGGCATCATTTTATTTTTAATATTCCTTAAATGTTCTTGAATCCTAATTTTCAGCTTGCGTTTAGTCTTACCCACATAAGAGAGACCACATGGGCAATTTATTTTATAAATGACATATTCTGTGGTGCAAGTGACCCGATCTTTTAATATATGAAATCTACCGTTATCTAATTTCAGTTTAACAGTAGCCCTTTGCATATATTTGCAACAGATACACTGAGTGCAAGGGAAGCATCCCCATTTGTTGCCCAGAAAAAGATCGTTTGATGGATTCGAGAACTTCTCTATTTTAAGACTACTTGGTGCTATTAGGCTTTTTAAGTTCCAAGCTTTTTTATAAACTAGCCGGGGTTTATCTGGCAATGTAGGGCCTAAAATAGGGTCTTTCTGTAGTATGCTCTAATGTTTTGTCATTATTTTCTTTATTTTGTTAGCATCTTTACTATACTGGGTAACAAATGGTCTGGATTGATTCGTACTACAAGAAATAGTGGAAGGTTTTTCTCTTATCAGTTCTATCCTTGATCTTTTAGAGGCTTTCAGCCTAGCTTCATTCAAGAGGCTAGCCTCATATCCTCTTTCTATAAATCTGTTGTACAGAATGGTTGATTGTTCCCAATAGCTATTGATATCGCTACAATTTTTTCTAATCCTAACGAATTGGGAGTAAGGTACTCCACTCTTCCAAACTGGATGATGGCAGCTATCATTTGAGATGTAACTGTTCGCATCTACAGATTTAAAATAGGTCTTCGTAGTCACTCCTCCAAAACTGCACCCCTTTAATTCCAAATCCAGATACTCTATAATGGTGGGATCTGTCTTAAAAGTGAACTTGAGATTGTATTCGTTCTTATTTAAATGATACAGAAATTTTTCAATACTTTTCAGATCCCCCTGCCATATAAATAACAGATCATCAATGTATCTTTTATATAGTTTTATATTGACCTTTTCAAATTCAGTATCATACACAAATTTATTTTCCCACTCTCCCATCAGCAGGTTGGCATACAATGGGGCAAATTTGGTCCCCATTGCAGTGCTCTGTTTCTGTAGGAGGTAGGTACCGTTGAATTCGAAAAAAATATGTTCTAGGATAAACCTAATGCAATCAATAATGAATGTGACCTCTAACTTCGTGTTCTTCGGGTCACTTTCAAGGACGTGCCTAACTGCTTCTATTCCCCTATCATGGGGGATAGAGGAATAGAGAGCTTGTACGTCCACCGTTAGCCATCTGTTATTAGTGGACCAATCATAGTTATCAACGAGTCTCAAAAGGCTTGTAGAGTCTTTAAGATGGGATTTATTTAACAGGACATAGGGCTGTAACTTTAGATCGATCTAGTGTGAGAGGTTAGATGTTAACGAATTTACTCCTGCAATAATGGCATGTCCCGGTGGGAGTTCTCTATTTTTGTGAACTTTGGGTAGTTGATAGAATATAGGCATGATGGGAAACTTCTTATAAAGATAATCAAACTCATCATTGCAAATTAAGCTGTTATTTTTGGCACTATTCAGGAGTTTATACAATGAATCCTGAAACTCTATGGTAGGATCTTTTGCAAGTTTAATATAGGTTGATTCATCATCCAATATGTTATATGATTCCTTCAAGTATATATATATATATATATACACTGTTTAAAAAAATACAGGGAACACTAAACATCCTAGATCTGAATAAATGAAATAGTCTTATTCTTATTAAATACTTTGTTCTTTACATAGTTGAATGTGCTGACAACAAAATCACACAAAAATTATCAATGGAAATCAAATTTATTTACCCATGGAGGTCTGGATTTGGAGTCACACTCAAAATTAAAGTGGAAAAACACACTACAGGCCGATCCAACTTTGATGTAATGTCCTTAAAACAAGTCAAAATAAGGCTCAATAATGTGTGTGGCCTCCACGTGCCTGTATGACCTCCCTACAATGCCTGGGCATTCTCCTGATGAGGTGGCGGATGGTCTCCTGAGGGATCTCCTCCCAGACCTGGACTAAAGCATCCGCCAACACCTGGACAGTCTGTGGTGCAACGTGGCGTTGGTGGATGGAGCGAGACATGATGTCCCAGATGTGCTCAATTGGATTCAGGTCTGGGGAACGGGCGGGCCAGTCCATAGCATCAATGCCTTCATCTTGCAGGAACTGCTGACACACTCCAGCCACATGAGGTCTAGCATTGTCTTGCATTAGGAAGAATCCAGGGCCAACCGCACCAGCATATGGTCTCACAAGGGGTCTGAGGATCTCATCTCGGTACCTAATAGCAGTCAGGCTACCTCTGGCGAGCACATGGAGGGCTGTGCGGCCCCCCAAAGAAATGCCTCCCCACACCATTACTGACCCACTGCCAGACCAGTCATACTGGAGGATGTTGCAGGTAGCAGAATGTTCTCCTTGGCGTCTCCAGACTCTGTCACGTCTGTCACATGTACTCAGTGAGAACCTGCTTTCATCTGTGAAGAGCACAGGGCGCCAGTGGCGAATTTGCCAATCTTGGTGTACTCTGGCAAATGCCAAACGTCCTGCACGGTGTTGGGCTGTAAGCACAACCCCCACCTGTGGACGTCGGGCCCTCATACCAACCTCATGGAGTCTGTTTCTGATCGTTTGAGTAGACACATGCACATTTGTGGCTTGCTGGAGGTCATTTTGCAGGGCACTGGCAGTGCTCCTCCTGTTCCTCCTTGCACAAAGGCGGAGGTAGCGGTCCTGCTGCTGGGTTGTTGCCCTCCTACGGCCTCCTCCACATCTCCTGATGTACTGGCCTGTCTCCTGGTAGCGCTTCCATGCTCTGGACACTACACTGACAGACACAGCAAACCTTCTTGCCACAGCTCGCATTGATGTGCCATCCTGGATGAACTGCACTACCTGAGCCACTTGTGTGGGTTGTAGACTCCATCTCATGCTACCACTAGAGTGAAAGCACAGCCAGCTTTCAAAGTGACCAAAACATCAGCCAGAAAGCATAGGAGCTGAGAAGTGGTCTGTGGTCACCACCTGCAGAACAACTCCTTTATTGAGAGTGTCTTACTAATTGCCTATAATTTCCACCTGTTGTCTATTCCATTTGCACAACAGCATGTGAAATTGATTGTCAATCAGTGTTGCTTCCTAAGTGGACAGTTTGATTTCACAGAAGTGTGATTGACTTGGAGTTACATTGTGTTGTTTAAGCGTTCCCTTTATTTTTTTGAGCAGTATATATATATATATATATATATAGAAGGCTGCACTCAATGGTCTTAAACAGCATGACAGAATAACTCAATACTCTATGATTTCAACCTTTCTGGTTTATTCCAACCCGTCGTCAGGGTACAGCAGCAAATCCTGACGACGGGTTGGAATAAACCCGAAACTTTGAAATCATGGAATATTTAGTTATTCTATCATGCTGTTTAAGACCACTGAGTGCCACCTTCTGTTTACTTTCTAAACGCTGTTCTGACTGGCACCTTGGCAAACTGTGGGACTTAGGGAGTGCCGTTCATCTGGAATGTGTGTGTGTGTGTGTGTGTGTGTGTGTGTGTGTGTGTGTGTGTATAATATATATATATATATATATATACACACACACACACACATGTATACACACACCATTTGGAGGGAGGCGGCACACTGGAGACTATACACAAGTAAATCTCACCAAAACGTGTTTATTCTGTCTGTTGACAGAATAAACACATTTTGGTGAGATTTACTTGTGTATAGTCTACAGTGCGCCGCATCCCTCCAAATGCTGCATATTTAGGAGTGCAATCCCTCTAAGGAGGGCACCGGCGCATAGTACGACCTGGATGAGTGCCAGGGCATGTGTGTTTGCTATATATATATATCTATATATCTATATATAAAAATGCACACGCCTTGCTGGGTGGTGCAGAGGCTGCTCAGGGGCAATATCAATGTTGTCTACTGGCAATGGGCTCATTTCCCTTAGGGGGGGGCAGGAGGGAGTGAGAGACAAAGATGGCACCAAGGGGAGAAAGAGAGGATTTCATGAAAAATGAGGGAATGAGAGGAGAGAGAGGAGCAAGAGAGAGGGTGTCAGGTAGAGAGAAAGAGATGAGAGGAGGCATAAGGGAGACAGAGAGAGGGGAAGAGCAAGAGAGAGAGGGAATAGGCGAGCAGGAATGAGTGAGTGTGTATCAGTGAGGGAGGGGGCAAGAGAGTGATTTCCAGGGAAAGAGAGGGTGTCAGGGAAAGAGAGAGAGACAGTGCCAGGGAGAAAGAGGGGGACAGAGAAGGCGACAGTGTCAGAGAAAGAGTGTCAGGGAGAAAGACAGTGTCAGGGAGAGAGAGAGGGGGCAGAGAAAGAGAGATAGTGTCAGAGAAAGACAGTGCCAGGGCGAGAGAGAAACTGTTAGGGAGAAAGAATGGGAGAGGCGCAAGAGAGAGTTAGGGAAAGGGGGTGAAAGGGGGGGAGGAGGAGCAATCAGGAGACACTACGTGACTACAGCACTGGACAAAGGGAGGGGGGGTTAGACGGACAGATGGATAGGGGGCATGGACAAACAGAGCACCATATGGGGCATAGACTGACAGGCCGGGGGTGGGGGGATTGGCATAGACAAACAGAGCACCATATGGGGGTATACATGGATAGACTGACAAGGGGCAGGGATGGATGGTGGCGTAGACGGACAAACAGATGGACAAAGCACCATATGAGGCATAGATGGATAGGCGGATAGATGTGGGGACATAGATGGATAGACGAACAGGGGGAGTGCATAGATGGACAGAAGGGGCATAGACATACAGAGCACCATATGGGGGCATAAAAGGATAGAAGGAGATAGACAGATGTGGGGGGGGGGCATGGACAGACAGAGCACAATATGGGGGCATAGAAGGAGCGGGGCATAGATAGATTGGGGGTGGGGGCATATATGGACAGAACACCATATGGGGGCATACTGCAGATGGATAGATGGACGGGGGCATGGTATAGACAAACGGACAGGGGGTGGGGGCATCGACAGACAGATGGACGAACGGATGGTAAGGGATAGGGGGGCTCACCAGCAGTGGGACTGTGTTGCTCTGTCCAAGTGCGACCCCTCCGTCAGCCACGCAGCACTTTTGCTATTGCAGATGCAGATATACTTGCCTGAGGCTCTGTAGTGTAGCCTCGGGTGGGGGGAGAAGCTCCGGCAGAGGAGGGATCGGGCTTTAATGCCCACGGCTCGCTATAACTTCTGGTGGGGGTGAAGGAGTCCGGCCTGCACTGTATTCTGTGGGGTTGCGGTGGATTAATGCTCGCGGCTACTTGTATCCTCCGGTGGGGGTAAGGGAGTCCAGCCTGCGCTGTAAGGTCCGGAGGTTGGAGAAGGGGGGATCGGCCTTTATGGTCCGCAGCTTCCTTTAACTTCCGGTGGGGGCTTACTGTAACCTCTGGACGCAGGTGGTCACGCTGAACTTTGGGTGCCCGCGTGATGCCTGCGGCTGCAGTGCACTTGTAAGCTTCAGCGGGAGGAGGGGAGGCGGACATGCAGGCACCTGTATTCTCCTGGGTGGAGTAGGGAGGGGAGGGACAGACAGAGCCAGTTTGCATGGGGTTTGGAGGACGGCAGCTGGCAGCTTTTTTTTCCTGTCAAGTCTGCCTGTCTGTTGCCAATGGGCCTATTTTCATGGGGAGGCCTGGAGCTGCAGCTCCACCCGCCCCATTGTTAATCTGGCTCTGCTTATACCCACAGAACAGAGGGCCTAATTCAGACCTGATCGCTGTTGTGCGAAATCGCACAGCGGCCGATTATCGATTGACTGCACATACATATGCACTGCAATGCACAGGCGCGAGCTTACACAGACAGAATAGTGCGAAAATTTTGATCGCTAGTTACATGCAAGGTGATTGACAGGAAGCGGGTGTTTGTTGGCGGTATCTGCCCGTTTTCTGGGAGTGTCAGGAAAAATTAGTGATGTGCACCGGACATTTTTCGGGTTTTGTGTTTTGGTTTTGGGTTCGGTTCCGCGGCCGTGTTTTGGATTCGGACGCGTTTTGGCAAAACCTCACCGAAAATTTTTTGTCGGATTTGGGTGTGTTTTGGATTCGGGTGTTTTTTTTTCAAAAAACCCTAAAAAACAGCTTAAATCATAGAATTTGGGGGTCATTTTGATCCCAAAGTATTATTAACCTCAATAACCATAATTTCCACTCATTTTCAGTCTATTCTGAACACCTCACATCTCACAATATTATTTTTAGTCCTAAAATTTGCACCGAGGTAGCTGTGTGACTAAGCTAAGCGACCCAAGTGGCCGACACAAACACCTGGCCCATCTAGGAGTGGCACTGCAGTGTCAGACAGGATGGCACTTGAAAAAAATACTCCCCAAACAGCACATGACGCAAAGAAAAAAAGAGGCGCAATGAGGTAGCTGTGTGACTAAGCTAAGCGACCCAAGTGGCCGACACAAACACCTGGCCCATCTAGGAGTGGCACTGCAGTGTCACGCAGGATGGCCCTTCAAAAAAATACTCCCCAAACAGCACATGACGCAAAGAAAAATGAAAGAAAAAAGAGGTGCAAGATGGAATTGTCCTTGGGCCCTCCCACCCACCCTTATGTTGTATAAACAGGACATGCACACTTTAACGAACCCATCATTTCAGCGACAGTGTCTGCCACACGACTGTGACTGAAATGACTGGTTGGTTTGGGCCCCCACCAAAAAAGAAGCAATCAATCTCTCCTTGCACAAACTGGCTCTACAGAGGCAAGATGTCCACCTCATCATCATCGTCCGATTCATCACCCCTTTCACTGTGTACATCCCCCTCCTCACAGATTATTAATTCGTCCCCACTGGAATCCACCATCTCAGGTCCCCGTGTACTTTCTGGAGGCAATTGCTGCTGGTGAATGTCTCCACGGAGGAATTGATTATAATTCATTTTAATGAACATCTTCTTCTCCACATTTTCTGGAAGTAACCTCGTACGCCGATTGCTGACAAGGTGAGCGGCGGCACTAAACACTCTTTCGGAGTACACACTGGAGGGAGGGCAACTTAGGTAGAATAAAGCCAGTTTCTGCAAGGGCCTCCAAATTGCCTCTTTTTCCTGCCAGTATACGTACGGACTGTCTGACGTGCCTACTTGGATGCGGTCACTCATATAATCCTCCACCATTCTTTCAATGGTGAGAGAATCATATGCAGTGACAGTAGACGACATGTCAGTAATCGTTGGCAGGTCCTTCAGTCCGGACCAGATGTCAGCACTCGCTCCAGACTGCCCTGCATCACCGCCAGCGGGTGGGCTCGGAATTCGTAGCATTTTCCTCGCACCCCCAGTTGCGGGAGAATGTGAAGGAGGAGATGTTGACGGGTCACGTTCCGCTTGACTTGACAATTTTCTCACCAGCAGGTCTTTGAACCTCTGCAGACTTGTGTCTGCCGGAAAGAGAGATACAACGTAGGTTTTAAATCTAGGATCGAGCACGGTGGCCAAAATGTAGTGCTCCGATTTCAACAGATTGACCACCCGTGAATCCTGGTTAAGCGAATGAAGGGCGTTTGCGAGATGCTGCTACTGGTGCCGCCGCTGCTGTTCTTGCAGCGGGAGGCAATACATCTACCCAGTGGGCTGTCACAGTCATGTAGTCCTGAGTCTGCCCTGCTCCACTTGTCCACATGTCCGTGGTTAAGTGGACATTGGGTACAACTGCATTTTTTAGGACACTGGTGACTCTTTTTCTGAGGTCTGTGTACATTTTCGGTATCGCCTGCCTAGAGAAATGGAACCTAGATGGTATTTGGTACCGGGGACACAGTACCTCAATCAAGTCTCTAGTTGGCTCTGAAGTAACAATGGATACCGGAACCACGTTTCTCACCGCCCAGGCTGCCAAGGCCTCAGTTATCCGCTTTGCAGCAGGATGACTGCTGTGATATTTAATCTTCCTCGCAAAGGACTGTTGGACAGTCAATTGCTTACTGGAAGTAGTACAAGTGGTCTTCCGACTTCCCCTCTGGGATGACGATCGACTCCCAGCAGCAACAACAGCAACGGGAGCTTGGTTACAAGAGGAAGGGATTTACTGGTCAGTGGACTGCTTCCGCTGTAGCCCAAAGTTTTTGAACTTGTCACTGACTTATGATGAATGCGCTGCAGGTGACGTATAAGGGAGGATGTTCTGAGGTGGTTAACGTCCTTACCCCTACTTATTACAGCTTGACAAAGGCAACACACGGCTTGACACCTGTTGTCCGCATTTGTGTTGAAATAATTCCACACCGAAGAGCTGATTTTTTTTGTATTTTGACCAGGCATGTCAATGGCCATATTCCTCCCACGGACAACAGGTGTCTCCCCGGGTGCCTGACTTAAACAAACCACCTCACCATCAGAATTCTCCTTGTCAATTTCCTCCCCAGCGCCAGCAATACCCATATCCTCATCCTGGTGTACTTCAACAGTGACATCT
This sequence comes from Pseudophryne corroboree, assembly GCF_028390025.1. Classification (NCBI taxonomy): domain Eukaryota; kingdom Metazoa; phylum Chordata; class Amphibia; order Anura; family Myobatrachidae; genus Pseudophryne; species Pseudophryne corroboree. The sequence continues at coordinate 151,544,682 of NC_086444.1, read as the reverse complement.
TCAATTTGACTATCAGGAACTGGACTGCGGGTGCTCCTTCCAGCACTTGCAGGGGGCGTGCAAATGATGGAAGGCGCAAGCTCTTCCCGTCCAGTGTTGGGAAGGTCAGGCATCGCAACCGACACAATTGGACTCTCCTTGGGGATTTGTGATTTTGAAGAACGCACAGTTCTTTGCTGTGCTTTTGCCAGCTTAAGTCTTTTCTTTTTTCTAGCGAGAGGATGAGTGCTTCCATCCTCATGTGAAGCTGAACCACTAGCCATGAACATAGGCCAGGGCCTCAGCCGTTCCTTGCCACTCCGTGTCGTAAATGGCATATTGGCAAGTTTACGCTTCTCCTCAGACGCTTTTAATTTTGATTTTTGGGTCATTTTACTGATCTTTTGTGTTTTGGATTTTACATGCTCTGTACTATGACATTGGGCATCGGCCTTGGCAGACGACGTTGATGGCATTTCATAGTCTCGGCCATGACTAGTGGCAGCAGCTTCAGCACGAGGTGGAAGTGGATCTTGATCTTTCCCTATTTTTTTAACCTCCACATTTTTGTTCTCCATATTTTAATGCGCACAACTAAAAGGCACCACAGGTATACAATGTAGATGGATGGATACTATAGTATACTTATGGACGACGAGTGACGACACAGAGGTAGGTACAGCAGTGGCCTACCGTACTGCTATATACAGTATAATGGACCTGGTGGACACTGTCAGCAGACTGCGTTTATAGTATAAAAAAAAAGACACCACAGGTATACAATGTAGATGGATGGATACTATAGTATACTTATGGACGACGAGTGATGACACAGAGGTAGGTACAGCAGTGGCCTACCATACTGCTATATACAGTATAATGGACCTGGTGGACACTGTCAGCAGACTGCGTTTATAGTATAAAAAAAAAAAAGACACCACAGGTATACAATGTAGATGGATGGATACTATAGTATACTTATGGACGACGAGTGACGACACAGAGGTAGGTACAGCAGTGGCCTACCGTACTGCTATATACAGTATAATGGACTTGGTGGACACTGTCAGCAGACTGCGTTTATAGTGTAAAAAAAAAGACACCACAGGTATACAACGTAGATGGATGGATACTATAGTATACTTATGGATGACGAGTGACGACACAGAGGTAGGTACAGCAGTGGCCTACCGTACTGCTATATACAGTATAATGGACCTGGTGGACACTGTCAGCAGACTGCGTTTATAGTATAAAAAAAAAAAGACACCACAGGTATACAATGTAGATGGATGGATACTATAGTATACTTATGGACGACGACTGACGACACAGAGGTAGGTACAGCAGTGGCCTACCGTACTGCTATATACAGTATAATGGACCTGGTGGACACTGTCAGCAGACTGCTAAACTAGTATAAAAAAAAGCCACCACAGGAGTGTTTTTCAGGCAGACAAACGTATACTGGTGGTCACTGTCAGCAAAACTGTGCACTGTACTCCTGCTATAACTGCTCCCCAGTCCCCACAATTAGGCAGTGTGAGCACTCAGCACAGATATATATCATGCAGCACACTGAGCACAGATATGGTATGGAGCGTTTTTTTCAGGCAGAGAACGGATAAAAAACTAGCAAAACTCTGCACTGTACTCCTCCTAACAGCTGCTCCCCAGTCCCCAATCCTCCCCACAATAAGCTAAGCAATCAGATCAACTGTGTAGTATACTATTAATAATTAACTATATAAACGGAGAGGACGCCAGCCACGTCCTCTCCCTATCAATATCAATGCACGTGTGAAAATGGCGGCGACGCGCGGCTGCTTATATAGAATCCGAATCTCGCGAGAATCCGACAGCGGGATGATGACGTTCGGGCGCGCTCGGGTTAACCGAGCAAGGCGGGAGGATCCGAGTCTGCTCGGACCCGTGTAAAAAAATGTAAAGCTCGGGTGGGTTCGGTTTCTCGGAAACCGAACCCGCTCATCACTAGGAAAAATGCAGGTGTTCCCTAGCGTTTTCAGGGAGGGTGTGTGACATCAGCTCCGGCTCCGATCAGCCTGTTTGTATCACACTGTAGGAGTGAGTCCTGGACTACGCACAGACTGCACAGAATGGAAAAATTATTCGATGGTGAGTGAGATGCGAATTGATTTACTGATGTCCACTGTCTGGCGAAGTTTTAGCCCGGCGTACGCATGAATTCGCACACTTGCACGGGGCTGGTTTTCACTCTCTATGGGCATCGACCAGATTTGCAGAGGAGTGATCAGGTCTGAACTAGGCCCTATTAACGTGTGGATTGCATCACTGCTATCCACTTGTCATACAGGAAGTTTTCGTTATTACAGGGAGTGCTGCTGCAGCCATTGTTCAGTCAGTATGACTTGTAGATTGTAAAGTCACACTTCTGCAGTTCTCCAGAGTCCTGTGGTTATTTGTTCACAAGATAGATTTCTGTTTTTCAAACACCTGTGGTTTACTCTTTCTAAGCTGTGTTAACTACTTGGTGAACACAGTATAACCTGCACTTCATTAAGTCCTATGAAGAATGCCCCTACAGTATGTTATGCAGCTTTCAGCCTGAACACTAGCCAGACAATGGTTGGAGTACTAAACACTGATTTGTTCCGTCAATTCATTCTTCATAGGGTGCAGTGATGACTATTTGATGTTCCTATTTTGATGCTATACATGGACTCATAGAACGTCACACTGTAGTAAAATACTTAATATTGAATTACATTTAGTTCCCCCTTTCTATTATGATTCTATATTGCCTATTGCAGCTTTTAGTTTTCAATGTGAGTACGTTACATTCATAATCTGCAAAGCCCATTAAAATACTCGAGGTCTGTTGTTGTTGGCTTTGTTTTTGTTTTTTTAAGTACATGAGTCATTAGAGAAGATCATTTCCATGGTTACCATAAATTTGGAACAAAACTATGTATTCTTTTCTAGGAACTCATTTGGAAAGAATCAATTAGTGGTCTCAAGAGACAACGCAAATACATCTTGTGCGCAAATAAGTAATGGGTTTGCAAAACTAAGAACGTTACAACTCAAGAGGTCAAAGACAGAGAAAGTGTGGACAGAATACAACTATTTGTACCATGCTTCATTATTCTAAAGGGGCAATCCAATAAGGTGCGAATTGCTGCTATCTCTGCAAAATCACACTGCAAATTCATCTTGCAATCCAATTAGTAACTCACAGTAAACCAGAGTAAATTCTCATTTTTTCGTTCATCCCTCGCTGAGAGTGAGAGATGTTAGGGAAAATCTATATTTTAAGATTAAAATGTCGGGACACAATGGACACCGCCCCCAGTGACTAATTAAGCAAATGGAAGTTTCCAATTAGCCTAATTAGTGCAATAATTACATGTCATTTTTGGGGTTTAAAAAACCCAATGGTGTCAAATTATCCCCAAATCAACTATTTTGTTACTTTATGCACCCCAATTTCTATTACAGTATTTATTTATTTTTTATGATTTTAATTGTTTTTTTTTTTATATTTTTGTTACCTCAAAGTGCACCAAAAGCATCTTTTTTCCTACTTAGTTTTTTTTTTTGTATGAAAGTCGATGAAAAAAAGTTTTTTTTAATAATGTTTCACTTAAGAACCCCCACCACCACCACCACCACCACCACCACAAATCAGCCATTTAACACAGTTTAAATACCTCCAGTGCTATCCCTATGCCCACTAACAGCCTTCTGTTCAATTCTGCAAATGAAATTTAAATTTTTTGGAGGGGTCCAGGAAGGTCACCCCACTTTTCATGTACTTCTCTCACATCACATATGGCTGACAATTAGCAAACTCCCACTGTGGGAACCGCAAATAGGCCTTTTTTTATTGGATTGGAGAATTCTCGGGAGCACGCATTCATGTGAATGTCTGAGAGTTTCATGAAACAAGTTGCACCTAATTGGATTGACCCCTAAATGTATGTGACCGTTGTTTATTACAATTTGTGTAATAGTTTCTTAGATCCAATTGGTGGCACTGTTACAGGAAAATAAACTATTTTATTGTTCAGAAAACAAACTATGTTTGAAACTGGATCTTATATTATATATATATATATATATATATATATTTAGAATTTAAGCTCTCATGAGCAGGGTCCTCTTCCCTCATGTGCTTTTACATCTCTTACTTAACCTATCTTCTTTTCAATACTCCCTTTGATGGCACCAAATCTCTTGGTTTTCTGCCACCGTGATAATTATTTCAGTGCTGTTTACTGACGCAGCTATGTTCATATACCCTGTACTTGTCTTATATTGTATTGAATTGTCTTCATGTTTTGCTTATTTGCTTACTCTGTAATTGGGCGCTGCAGATCCCATGTAGTGCCATATAATTAAATTATAACAATAATAATTATATATATATATATATATATATATATATATATATATATATATAAACTCACCACTCGGCGGCACTCCGGACAAATAAATGAAGACTAGAAAGTCATCTTGAGTTAAATCGATTTAACTCAAGATGACTTTCTAGTCTTCATTTATTTGTCCGGAGTGCCGCCGAGTGGTGAGTTTCTATATATATATATATATATATATATATATATGTAGTGAAGAGGAGTCCGGCACTCTGGGCTTGTGATAAATGACAATCTGCTCCGGTGCCCTGCCCTCTGAAATCAGTATGTAGCGTGGAAATGAGCTGGCACTCAGAGACTTATTATAAAACATACAAACAACACGGTTTGATGCCAACGTTTCAGGGTATTACCCCTTTTATCAAGACAACCATGTAATTAAAACATAAAGACATTTATACATTACCGAACACCACGTGTGCAGTCCGTCCACGGCTCCCACAGAGACCCGATGACGTCATTGGCGCTGGCCAGCGCCGGCGACCCGGCGTCAGAGGGGGGCGTGGCAGAATTATAAACAGTGACCCATCACCATGGATACCCAAATCGGCTGTAGGAGAACGCAATGAATGTCTAATTAGTAACATAAAATTTGCTGTGCAATCACCTACTGATGTGTGGGAAGGACAAATTATCCCATACTAAACGAAAACTCAATGTTTTTAACTTTAAACATAAATGTCCCTGCTGGCCTGCATGCATGGTAGTCAGCAGTGCCAAAACAGGGGACCATGAGTCAGTTATTCATATATATGTGTATCGTTTAGCAGAGGCATGTCTACATCAATTACACAATAACCGAAGGTGAACTGTACTAAGTATAATCTATAACTATAGACTATGTTCTAGCTGAACTATGGACATCAGACCCTATTATCTCCCTGAAGTATAATAGGAGTATCAATCTTTTTAAATCATAAAAAAACAGGTGAAAGATAGTAAGTCATTAAGTCCCAGGGGTTTAACCGTCTGTAGAGTATGGATCCACCTAGCCTCCTTTTGCAGTAAAATACGGCCTCTGTTGCCCCCTCTTGAGGATTCTGGCACCCCGTCAATAATTTTATATCAAATAGAAGAGATGCTGTGGTTAAATTCCTTGAAATGCCGGGCCACCGGTTGATCACCACCTCGACCTTCTATGGCTGCTCTTATACTGGATCGGTGTAGGGCAATTCTTTCTTTGAATTGTCGGATGGTCTTTCCGATGTAAAGGAGACCACAAGGGCACTTGATATAGTAAATCACATACCGACTAGAGCATGTGAATGATTTCTTGATCTTGAATTCCTTGCCCGACCTTGGATGATGAAAGGTGGCACCTGGTTCCAGGCTACTACATGTTGTGCAACCGAGACACTTAAAGTTGCCCGGTTTCCGAGTTAGAAAATGTGTGGCCGGCGGAGATCTAAAGTTGGTAATGTCATTATGCACCACTGCATCTTTAATATTTCGCCCCCGGCGATAAGATGGTAAAATGGAGTCCTTGAGAGCCCTGAGATATTTATCTTGAGTTACAATCGGCCATATCTGTCTTGCCTTGCGCATGACCTCCGTGTTAGATGTAGAATAGTCCTGTGGCCATACTATACAATTGTTCTTCTGTGCGGAATGTGATTTTAATAATAGACTTGAACGATCTTGCATCAGCGCTCTTTCTTTAGCTTTTCTTAAATGTTTTCATTTATAACCTCTGAGGATAAATTTGCGGGTCATGATGTCCATTTGTTTAGTTGCTTCCAAAGGATCACTGCAAATACGCCTGATCCTAATGAATTGCGAATAGGGCAATCCCCATTTCAGAGCCGGAGGATGACAGCTATTCGCATGTAAAGTTGTATTTCTATCAGTGTCCTTTACAAAAAGGGAAGTGTGTAGTTGATGAGAAATATCTTGTCTGACAGACACATCCAAGAAATGAATCTCTTCAAAGCTTGAGGAAAAAGTAAACTTAATGGAAGAATCCAGGATGTTAATATCTTGCATAGCCTGCTGGAAGCTTTCTTCAGTACCTGACCACAACACAAAGATGTCATCTATATATCTGTAATATGCCTTAATGTTATCCGATACCTTGGGATTAAACAAAAAAAGGTCGTTTTCAACTTCGCGCATTAAGATGTTGGCAAAGCTCGGGGCTACGCAAGACCCCATCGCGCAGCCCGAGCTCTGCCTATACATCTTCCCGTCAAAAAAAAAATAGTTGTGGGTCAGGGTCAGCTCTAAAAGCTGAATAAAGAAATCTGCATCTGGACCAGAGTATTTCTGGGTACTTGTAATGCAACGCCTGACAGCCTCAATACCTCTACGATGGGGAATGTTGGTATATAGGCTTATCACATCTATCGTGCACATCAGATATTTAGCAGGTAAAGGAGATAATTTTTTAATCTCTACCAGAAATGCAGTCGTGTCCTTTAAACATATTGGTTGATCTTGTACAATTGGTTGTAGATAAAAAACCAAGAATTTGGATATATTATAGAAAAGGGAATCCCGGGCTGCAATAATTGGCCGACCGGGGGGGCATGTGGGATTCTTGTGAAGTTTGGGGATGGTATATAACACAGGTATTACCGGCCATTCCACTGTGAGTCATTCCTTGGTCCTGGAATTGATGATATTTTCCTTGACAGCCTCATCCAGGATCTCATCAATTTCTGTTTTGTAAACTGCCGTTGGGTCTAAAGGCAACAGTTGATAGGTAGCTGCGTCCGCCAATTGGCTGTAGATTTCTGATTTGTACGCCAGTAAGTCTTGAACCACTATGCCTCCGCCCTTATCCGCCGGGCGGATGACGATATCCTTGTAATTGGCGAGGTTGTTCAATGCAGTATACTCCAAAGCAGATAAATTACTATCTTTGGATTTAAACTGAGGCTGGAGATCATCATAGACACTATTCATATGGTTAATAAAACATTTTATATTTAAATTAGTGGAAACCGGGTCAAAAGTCGAAGGTTTGTGTAGAGGGATATCGCGAACCAATGTAGATGCATCATCTCCAAAGTGTTCCTTCAGTCGCACCATATATATATAAAATTATTATTGTTATAATTTAATTATATGGCGCTACATGGGATCTGCAGCGCCCAATTACAGAGTAAGCAAATAAGCAAAAAAGAAATAATTGATCTTAAAACAAAGAAAAAGAAAAGGACCAAGCTCACTTCTATATAATTTTCATGTTTAGATTGGGTCCTCTGCTTCTGTTTGGTGTCCTTCAGATAAGCTGGAAAAAAATGTCTAGGTCATAGCACCGTTTGCTGCAAACACTGTTCATCTGTAGGCATTGTGTCAGGCAAGGGACATGGAAGGTATGGTGGCAGGATGATTCAGCCATTTCCATTCAACCTTCAATGTCAGACATGCAGATGGTACAGTACACTACGTCCTCTCCGTCTGCAACAGTGCGTCTGCTGTAGGTGGGAATACTGGGCAGAATGGGCCTCAGGATGTTCTCCACCTCAGATGTCCGGCACTCAGTGCACCTGCATGATTTTCAGTGGCACTGGGCTAATTTCTTTCTCTTCTTGATGATTGCCCAGCTCTTCATCCTCCCAATGATGGTGCCATTCTTCCTGATGATGGGCCATCTCTTCCTCTTCCAGATGATCAGATGATGGTCCAGCTGTTCCTCTTCCTGATGACGGTCCACCATTGGATGGTCCGCGGCATCCTGACCTCAGCCATGTCTCACTGATGTTATGGATTAGATTGCAATAACAGTGTGGGCTGAGTCTGCCTGCAATCCACTGAGTCAATGACAATGGGACCACTCCCCTAACTACTCCCCCAGCTCCATGGATAGGCCCTGCGGGCAGTCCCACAGCGTGAGCCTGGGCGGGCTTACTGATCAGTCCCTCTTAGTGGCTTCACTCCTCTGTCCCAGCCCTGCCTCGGCAACAATCACCTGTAGGGCTCAGACCCCTCCAACAATGGCGGCTCCGCTGCGCATTTCCCGCTGACTGACCACTAGAATGGCAGAAAAGACACCCGTCTCCCGGGCAAGGTAAAGCTGTCTGTCTTCCCTGCACTCACTCTTTCCTCCGGAAGGTCCGGTTGCTCTGTGGGAAGGCTTTGCTGCATTGGTGCACTCCCTCTCCTCAGTCACTCTGGCTACCTCTATCTCTGTCTCTGCCAGCCAGGCAGCCCTTCCTCCTCTTGTGCTCCTGAGCCCTCTCTCGCACTACCAACTGCTCCTACTGCAGGGGATCCCGAGGGAGCCTAGAAACTTCCCCACACAAAGTGCTGGCATTTGCACAACCCCTGGTGCCACCCGCCACTCCTATGCCCATCATGACATATATATATATATATATATATATATAGACAAAACAGGGTAACTGGCACTCACAAGATCCATATAATAACTGTCCCGGTGCCCTCACATGCTGTACCAACAGCGACACATATGCAGACGATTGGTGCGGCACTCACGGATATAGATATGACAGACACAGTGATATCGTATCAACGTTTCGGTTTTTTACCGTCTTCAGGATATATACAAAGTTAAAAACGCTTACCTTTTATTCGTACATCACCCAGTGAAATGGTAGCTCCTACTGGCTCCCGTCAGAGTCGCGACCAAGACACGCCAGCGCTCTTTGTCTCCGTAGATAACAAAAATCACTAAGAATAGATGGCAAATTGTCCAGACGGATGCATCATTGCATCTTGATCGACATACAGTTATGCCTTGTTATACCAGAGATAGGAATCTTAAGGATTGGCTTATGCAGACTGATATTACTGGTTTGAATAAAGCAACCCATTTCCTTGCAAACAAAAAGTAAGGATGCTTCAGGTGCACATGCACCACATGTAGCTTCCTAATACCGGGCGACAAATTTCCCCACCCGCACTCAAGAAAAATGTATCAGATTCGTCACCACCTTAATTGTAATAGTCAGTGCCGTAACTAGACATTTTAGCGCTGTGTGCAAGAAACGGCATCGGCACCCCCCCCTTTAACGTAAACTGGCGGCAGTGCGCACCGTAGGCGCGTGCAAAATATATAGGGGTGTGGCTTCACGGGAAAGGGTGTAGCCACAAAATAATACCAGTTCATATAATGGTGCACAGTAGTCTTCATTATTCAAATTACACCGCACAGTAGCGCCACTACACCAGGTAGAGCCGCTTTTTCACATTACGGCAGACAGCGTCCCCTTTTTACACATTACGGCAGACAGCGTCCCCTTTTTACACATTACGGCAGACAGCGTCCCCTTTTTACACATTACGGCAGACAGCATCCCCTCTTTACACATTACGGCAAACAGCGTCCCCTTTTTTATACATTACGGCAGACAGCGCCCCTTTTACACATTACGGCAGACAGCATCCCCCTTTTTGATGAGGGCAGGGATGCTGAAGGGGCAGAAATATGTAGGCTGAGGGGGAGATACAGGGAGGCTGAGAACAGGGGCGCTGAGGGGGAGTTACAAGGACGGTGAGGGCAGGGACGCTGAAGGGGAAATAAAGGGAGGATGAGGGTAAGGGCGCTGAGGAGTTACAGGGACGGTGAGGGCAGGGATGCTGAGGTGGAGATACAGGGAGGCTGAGGGGGAAATAAAGAGAGCATGAGGTAGGACTTACAGGGAGGGTGAGGGCAAGGATGCTGAGGGGGGAGTAACAGGGAGGGTGAGGGCAGGGATGCTGAAGGTGCAGATACAGGGAGGGTGAGGGCTGGGACGCTGAGGGGGGAGTAACAGGGAGGGTGAGGGCAGGGATGCTGAAGAGGAAGATACAGGGAGGGCGAGGGCTGGGATGCTGAGGGGGGAGTAACAGGGAGGGTGAGGGCAGGGGCACTCAGGGGGAGTTACAGGGAGGTTATGGGTGCTGAGGGGGAGATACAGGGACATAGCACTTAAAATATGTTTGCAAGTATACACATGATAAGTTACAATGTAACTTATCATGTGTATATACTTCCAAACATATTTTATCCGGCACTGAGTTACATACTTGCCTCAAAATCAAACTCCCCCTCCCCCCCAGTCCCCAGTCGCATCACATATAGCAGTTACCTGGCAGGCATCCTAGGACTGACAGGAGGCGGGTACAGGAGAGAGCGCACACGTGGAGAGCCTTGGAAAAGGAGGGGAGTGCGCACCGCAGGTTCGGGAGAGAGCTACATGAAAAAAAGCTGGAGCAGGGGAGGAGACGTCAAGACGCGGCAAAGGAGGAGAGCGCGCACAGCCTGGCGTCTTCACATCACGTGCGGGCGGGCTCCTATTAGGCAGGGGTAGGCGGAGCGCAGCACCGGCGGCTGTATCGGCTGTCAGTGGGGAGCACATTGCCGCACCACAGATCGGTAATAGAGATCCGATCTGTGGCGGGTGGCAGAGGGCCCTTTCAGATAGCCTCCTCAGGAACGGGCAGTGGGAGCGCAGCCAGGGGGAATATGCGCTCTAACTAGGTGTGCGCTGTGGGCAATGCCCCTTCAGCACATACCTAGTTACGGCGCTGGTAATAGTACCTTTGTAGTTTACCAGATTTTGTGCCCATGTGGGCTTTCTTACATTGGGAAAACCCAATGTAAGTTTAAAGAGAGGATGTCATCCCACAGGTCCGCAATCCGGGCTGCAATTAATAGTGGAAAAAGCGAACAGCCGGTAGCCCGGCATTTTGCAGAAAGAGGCCATAATTTGTCAAGTCTTAAATATAAGATGATTGATCACATCCCTCCTCTGCATAGAGGGGGTGATCGTAATCGTCTGCTGCTTAAACGTGAAAATGAATGGATCTATAGGTTGGATACATTGAGCCCTCGCGGTCTCAATGAAACCATATCTTGGTCTGTGTTCTTATGATGCAGGAATTAACATGTTCGAATCTAGACGTAGTTACAATTTTGGTAATCTCTACGACTAATAGTCTATTTTGTCTAACATAATGAATGTATCTAGCATAAATGTTATATAGCTGTATATGGATGTATTACTGTAAGTACTATGTACCATGGCGATATTTATGCATTACTACTAGATTTAAATGTTCTGTGTTTCTTTGTAGCGGTTCTAATGCTTGTTGATGCAGTTGTTATGGTGATGGGGTTTTGTCACTGACACGCGCAGCTCAGCTGTAGCGCTGACGTGTCTTGGTCGCGACTCTGATGGGAGCCGCGTCCCGCTTCCGGGCCGGCGCTGGCGCCCGCCAGTAGGAGCTTCCCTTTCACTGGGTAATGTACGAATAAAAGGTAAGCGTTTTTAACTTTGTATATATCCTGAAGACGGTAAAAAACCGAAACGTTGATACGATATCACTGTGTCTGTCATCTATATCCGTGAGTGCCGCACCAATCGTCTGCATATATATATATATATATATATATATATAGTGGGAATCCCTGCACTTTCACATAATATAGACAATTACTGGGGTGCCAATCATGGTCCAATCTCGTGAAAGATGGGGCCCATAGTACAACATGCAGTATCTCCACTATGTGGAAAAGACAGCACTCTCCAGATTAAATTTTCAAAAATCAAAAAAGTGGATATTTATTATAAAGTCTATCTCACAGTTTCCAGGAAATGTCCAACGTTTCGGTCCACACCGGGACCTTTTTTAAGGTATACAGCAACAAAACATCCAGTACATCAGTGTAGCATAAGTCAAATGAAGTAGGGAAACTGGAGCACCAAATGGGCCTCACAGGCCCCTATTTTATACCCTGGAATGGTGCCATTCCCGCCTCCAATGTCACTGGAGGCGTGGTGGAACGCACGGTGGAACGCAAACATCACTTCCGGTAACACCGGAAGTGAGTCGCGCTGTATTGGAAAAACATACATGCTCTTTAGATGTCTTTTATGTACCCATTTTGTAGAGCAGAATGCTCAAAGTTACAATGCTCAAATGTACCTGGAGCCCAAGGGGGAGCTACTCACGGTAGCACCATCGCGCCGGGGCCGGCGGAACGCATGCTGAGACGCAGGCGTCACTTCCGGTGTTGACCGGAAGTGAGCCGCGCTAGCAGCCGGACCGCGGGGTTTACCTTATCATCTTTGCAGTATGGGGCATCATAAGGGGACATGTTCTGGGTACATAACAGAGGGTGGTACATAATATTAAAGTGACGCCATTTATACTGAGCCAAAGAAAAATATAATGAACCGCAGAAACAACATACTGAACCGCAGACGTTACTTCCGGTGATACCGGAAGTGGGCTGCGTCATACTAGGTGTAGCAAAAGTAAATGTCCAAATTGCATTTACTTCTACTGGGGAGTGGGATTTGAGATCCATATGTGTTTACCCATTGGTAATGGGTCTCCCAGTGGGGTCAATATGGGTAGGGTATATATAGAGACCTGTGAGATCACTTCAGGATAAAACTTGCGTGTATAGTGCTATAGCAAAAATTGCAAATAATTACAAGAGTGATGTTAAACTAATTATACTAAACATAACAATGTGAAAACATAATGTGTGTCTAAAGGGTATAAGGAATGGGATATTAATGAACAATAAAGTTCAAGGTTATTTCAAAAAAATTGACAACGGATTATTTTCATTCATGCCCCTAGGGGCAATAGTGTCCAATCTGTAGATCCATGAACCTTTTCTCTTCTTGAGCAGCAGGGTACGATCTCCTCCTCGAGGTGGTGGGGGTATCCAGTCTATAAGCTTCGATCTGAGGTCCGATACCTGATGTCTTGATGTCATGAAGTGCCGGGCTACTGGCAATGTAGCTGTGCCAGTTGTGATTGCTTGGTGGATGGAGGTTCTGTGGTTGGCCATTCTGTCTCTGAATCTCCTGGATGTCATCCCAACATAGTAGAGTCCACACGGACAGGTTAGGATATAGATGAGGTGGTCCATCAGTGTAGTCTGTATTTAATCGCTATCGGTCATCCAGAATGGGGATGCGGAAAGGATGATCCTGTGAGCATACCTCTGCAGGTAGTGCAGCCTGTACATTTGAAGCAACCTGGGCGTTGTTCATGAAGCCATGTGTGTGTCGTAGAGGGACTGTGTTCAATCAGAGGTCTCATCAGTAGCTGTTTCAGGTTTGATGCTCTACGATAGGCCATCATCGGGGGAGTAGTTTTTTTCAGTTTAAGGTGGTCATCTGTTGTAAGGATCGGCCAATGTTTACAGATTGACCTGGCGATCTTGTTTGATTGATTACTGTATGTGGTAGTAAATACCATCCGATTTGTAGTTGCTGTGCCCTGTGTGTTGGTAGTCGGCTCAGCAAACTTCTTCCTGGCTTTCAACAGGCACCCGGATACTATTTCCTTCTTGTAGCCTCGTTGTATAAATCGCGTTGTCATCTCGGATAGTTGGCTCTCCATGGTGTCCGTTTCTGAATTGTTCCGCATCACTCTGAGGAATTGCGAAACTGGGAGGTTGTTTTTTAAGGCTGGTGGATGTTGGCTACTAGAGAGTAGCAGAGTATTTCTGTCTGTGGGTTTCCTATACAGACTAGTGATAATACGGCCCTCTACCAAGGTGACAGTTATGTCCAAAAAATTGATGCTATGCGGGTCACTCTGACAAGTGAATTTAACCGGGCTTTCAAGGCCATTCAAGGAGCTCACCGTCTGGTTAAATGTGTCTTTGCTACTTTTCCATATTAGAAAAATATCATCTATGAAACATTTATAAAATAATATCTCAGTATCATAATTGGACAGGATGTATGATTGCTCATATTCGGTCATGAAAATGTTCGCATAAGCCGGTGCCAGATTGGATCCCATGGCGGTCCCCTCACGTTGTAGATAGTATTTTCCTTGATACAAGAAATGATTCTGTTTGAGGACTAGACTAGCTAGATCCAAGAGGAATCCCACTGGTGGTACGGTGGGAGGTTGACGTAATAGTGCTCTTTCCAGTGCTTGGAGGCCTTGATCATGGGGGATGATGGTGTATAGGGAACACACATCCATTGTCGCCAGCAGAATATTATCCAAGTCTGGAGGTAGATTGGATAATTTCTGCAGAAAATCCGAGGTGTCCCGCACATAGCTACTACTGAGTTGTACTATGGGTTGTAAGAAAATGTCTAGATACATGGCCAGTGGTTGTAAAAGCGAATTTCTGGCTGAAATGATTGGTCTGCCTGGTGGGTGTAGCAGGGTTTTGTGTATCTTGGGAATGGTGTAGATGATAGGGCACACTGGAAAGTCAACAGTCAAAAATTCGTATGTACGTTTGTCGATATGTGATGATTGGAACCCTAGGTGTAGTAAGTCATCCACATTGGTTTTTATGTTAGGGATGGGGTTGCCCTGGAGGCAGGTATAGGTCACTTCATCGGACAACTGTCTCACTATTTCTGAGTTGTAATCATCCCAATCCTGCACCACCACCGCACCACCCTTGTCGGCTGGTCTAATCACAATGCTAGTATCTTTCTTCAATGCAGTAAGGGCCTTACGTTCTGTGATAGAAAGGTTGTCAAAGCGTCTTTTAGTGGTGGGTGTAAGTGCTTCGTGTTCAACAAGTCGAGTAAAAGTCTTGATGCTAGGGTTAGAGGAGGTCGGATCGAATGTGGATGGCCTATGGAGGTGTGTGTCATCCCTCTCCAGATCTGTAGGAAAAAATTCCCGTAGTCTGAGTTTACGACCAAACTTATATATGTCGACTGTGGTGTCAAACTGACTGAGGAGTCGTGGGGACAAATGACAGACCTCTGGAGAGGAGTTTTAGTGTGGCCTCATCCAGGGACTTACTGGATAAATTGAAAACTAGTTCAGGTTCTTGTCTCTGCATTTGCGCCATATGTCTCCCCTTCCTTGGATGCGGCCTCCGTGGTTTGCGGCTGGTAGTGGTCATGCGATCTAAAAAAGCTCCTTGTGGTGGGCGACTATCTGAGGATTCTGTCTCTGAGGCTGATGCAGAGGAGGCTGTTTCATAAGAGTTAGGCTGTCTGCGCCCCGGTCTGCGTGTTCTGTAGGGTCTATGAGGTCTACTAGATCTAGAGTCACCAATCAGCCACCTATACACCGTATGATTTTGGTAATCAGAGGTAACAGTGGAGAGTTTACTGCGTTTGAAAGCAGTAATCTCTTTTTTATAGGTATCTACCTGGGTCTGCAATTTGTCGATCAGGTTATTGGTCCCGTCTTTCCTAATGGTAGCCAAATGTGTCTCGTTAAAGATGTTAATCTGAGCCTTGACTTTCTTCAACTCGGTACCGACCTCCTCTATTACCAATAGCATCAAGTCTAGGGAGCACTTGTTCAGGACACCACACCATCGACTGCAGAAAGTGGGATTGTTTCTACCTAATGTCGGTATGTTGTTGACCCTGAAGCCCCTGGGTATCTGTTTTTTCCTGTGGTATTCGGACAGGAACTGTCCGTGCAGGGTAAGGTCTATTTCCCTTCTCCTAAGTCTGAGGAGTTGATGGTATAAATCAGTCGGAGTCTCAGCCGGGAGTGTATCAAAATCTAGTTGGTCAAATAACACTTTTTCTGCATCATCGTCCGTGAGGGAAATCACACCATGCTCAGCCTGTGCGAGTAGATTGTCATCAAGGAAGCCCACTTGGCCCTGTGCCATGCCAGTGGAATAATGCAACTGTAAAGGACCTCTCTGTATGGATATTTTTACTTACCGTACCTGGTATTCCACGAGGTCTCCCTGTCGTGTACTGACCAGGCCCAGCACTGATTGGCTTCCAAGTTCGGATGGTATCGGGCTTGACCAGTGCGGTATGACAGTAAATACAACCAAGACAGATACTAGAACCGTACCGTTAGACAAATATACCCTTACACATTGTAACACGTATGTAACCCAAAGTGATGAATCCAGTGCTAAACAGTGCCTACTACTAGATAAATAGTACAATACAAGGTGGGTGCAGGAAAAGAAACAATACGATAAACGGATTGGATCTATATACAGTGGGAATCCCTGCACTCTCACATAATATAGACAATTACTGGGGTGCCAATCATGGTCCAATCTCGTGAAAGATGGGGCCCATAGTACAACATGCAGTATCTCCACTATGTGGAAAAGACAGCACTCTCCAGATTAAATTTTCAAAAATCAAAAAAGTGGATATTTATTATAAAGTCTATCTCACAGTTTCCAGGAAATGTCCAACGTTTCGGTCCACACCGGGACCTTTTTCAAGGTATACAGCAACAAAACATCCAGTACAGCAGTGTAGCATAAGTCAAATGAAGTAGGGAAACTGGAGCACCGAATGGGCCTCACAGGCCCCTATTTTATACCCTGGAAATGGCGCCATTCCCGCCTCCAATGTCACTGGAGGCGTGGTGGAACGCACGGTGGAACGCAAATATCACTTCCGGTAACACCGGAAGTGAGTCGCGCTGTATTGGAAAAACATACATGCTCTTTAGATGTCTTTTATGTACCCATGTTGTAGAGCAGAATGCTCAAAGTTACAATGCTCAAATGTACCTGGAGCCCAAGGGGGAGCTACTCACGGTAGCACCATCGCGCCGGGGCCGGCGGAACGCATGCTGAGACGCAGGCGTCACTTCCGGTGTTGACCGGAAGTGAGCCGCGCTAGCAGCCGGACCGCGGGGTTTACCTTATCATCTTTGCAGTATGGGGCATCATAAGGGCATCCAACGTTTCGGTCCACACCGGGACCTTTTTCAAGGTATACAGCAATGGGTAAACACATATGGATCTCTAATCCCACTCCCCAGTAGAAGTAAATGCAATTTGGACATTTACTTTTGCTACACCTAGTATGACGCAGCCCACTACTGGTATCACCGGAAGTAACGTCTGCGGTTCAGTATGTTGTTTCTGCGGTTCATTATATTTTTCTTTGGCTCAGTATAAATGGCGTCACTTTAATATTATGTACCACCCTCTGTTATGTACCCAGAACATGTCCCCTTATGATGCCCCATACTGCAAAGATGATAAGGTAAACCCCGCGGTCCGGCTGCTAGCGCGGCTCACTTCCGGTCAACACCGGAAGTGACGCCTGCGTCTCAGCATGCGTTCCGCCGGCCCCGGCGCGATGGTGCTACCGTGAGTAGCTCCCCCTTGGGCTCCAGGTACATTTGAGCATTGTAACTGAGCATTCTGCTCTACAACATGGGTACATAAAAGACATCTAAAGAGCATGTATGTTTTTCCAATACAGCGCGACTCACTTCCGGTGTTACCGGAAGTGATGTTTGCGTTCCACCACGCCTCCAGTGACATTGGAGGCGGGAATGGCGCCATTTCCAGGGTATAAAATAGGGGCCTGTGAGGCCCATTCGGTGCTCCAGTTTCCCTACTTCATTTGACTTATGCTACACTGCTGTACTGGATGTTTTGTTGCTGTATACCTTGAAAAAGGTCCCGGTGTGGACCGAAACGTTGGACATTTCCTGGAAACTGTGAGATAGACTTTATAATAAATATCTACTTTTTTGATTTTTGAAAATGTAATCTGGAGAGTGCTGTCTTTTCCACATAGTGGAGATACTGCATGTTATATATATATATATATATATATATATATATATACCACAGGCTTGTGTTCACAACATATATATATATATATATATATATAAAAAATATATAATATACATTCAAATTTATTAAATAACAGAAATTAACATACTTTAAATTAACAAAAACTCACATACTGTATCATTAATTGCCTGGCTGGAATCCTCTGCATTTTAAATTCCCCACTCACGGCTTATAACCTGTATTCACCTGGTCATCTGTCCAATAACTGCACCACTCAAGACAGCTAGTTCCATGCCTTCAGACCTCGTAACATCAGCCCTTATGGCGTCATTAATTTCCCTTTTCTTGGAACCACATATTGCAGGTAAACATGGTTATTTGCAATATATGGTCCTGGGGAAAGAACAAGTAAGCCTCCTGTACATCGACCTTAACCTTGCATCAGGATTGTATCCAGAGATATGTCCCATTAATAATGTGCTGAATTTAAGTGTTTGAATCAGACGGAATATAAATGCTATTTATTATTTTATATATATATATATATATATATATATATATATTGTGACAAGAACACTGGGATAGTGTTTGAAGGCAGGTATGTTTGTCCCAGGTTCTTGTCTTACATGTTTTAAAAAGTGTTAACTTCTAGGAAAAATGCTTTTGGTTTTGTCAGAACCTTTTCAGTTTGCTGTAAAAGCTGGGTATAGGCTCTAAGAGAGAGATAAGGAGAGTTCTAGACATTGGGCCCAGTTCGGGTCTTTGGCCTCACAGAGGGCTAATCAGGGTTTCAGCTGTGTAAGAGTGTTATAGGGCTGCTAGTCTGATTAGTATGGAGAGACTGCCTGGGAAGGCTGCAGGAGCTGTGTGAGAGGAACACGCTTTTTGACAAGTAAGCTGCACAGTATTTACTGGAGAACTCTTTGTTTTTGTTTAGTGACAGTTAGGAATATCCTGTGTTTAGTTAGTGCCGGATAGGCAAGGTATTTTCTTTTGGTGTTTGTTTTATTTTCTGTTTCAATAAAACTGGCCGGGGTCAGTTGTACCAGAAACTGGACTTGTGTTGTTCCTCAGCTGCTGCGTGCTGCCATATTCCCCAGGAAGAGGCGCCTTGCACCCCTACAGTGTTACAACTTGGTGGAGAATGCGAGCACTCCGTTCTGCGCATAAGTGAAAGCAGCAGCTTTGTGAGGCCTGCAGAAAACGGTGGCTTATGCAGATACAGCCCAGTGTGATGTTACTGAGACTTGCCCTGAGGGTTTGATATATGTCCTGGGTGAAAGCAGCTATAAAGCCGCCTGAAAAGTCTGTCGACATGGAGGAACTGCTCAAAGCCTTGCTGCAAGCTACAGCGGCTCAGCAGGAGGCCAACAGACAGCAGCAGGTGGCAATGGAGGAAAATTGGAGACTACAGCGAGAGGCCTTAACAGAAGTGATGCAGAGCCTTGCAGCCCGGATTGGAGATATGGCCGTCAGTGCTCCGACCAGCTCTAGTTCTATACGGGCCAGTCACTTCCTGCAGAAAATGACAGAGGCTGATGATGTGGAGGCCTACTTGACCACTTTTGAAAGGACTGCAGAGCGTGAGAACTGGCCAAAAGCACAGTGGGCCAGTCTGCTTGCACCTTTTCTGTCAGGTGAGCCCCAAAAAGCGTACTTTGATTTAAGCTCTGCTGAGGCTCGGGACTATGATAAACTAAAGACTGAGATCCTGACCCGCCTGGGAGTCACGCTGTCAGTACGAGCACAACGGGTGCACCGTTGGGTGTACGCCATGGAGAAGCCTCCGCGCTCCCAGATGCACGACCTTATTCAGCTAACAAAAAAATGGCTACAGCCAGAGACATTAACTGGTCCCCAGATGGTTGAAAGAGTCGTCATGGACCGCTACTTGAGATCTTTGCCCATGGTCCTGCGCAAGTGGGTGAGCCATGGAAACCCGGGTACTGCTGACCAATTAGTGGACATGGTAGAGCGGTATTTGGCAGCAGAGGAACTACTGATGACCACCCAGCAACCCATAGATCCTCGACAGCGCCCTTCAGTAAAGACTGGTAAGACTGTTCCGTGGGAAAACGTTGCTGGGCGGTTAAGAGAACGCAAGGCTGGAGAGACTGTAAACACTGGCCCTGGAGACAGGCCAATGGGGCTAGAACGGTCTATGTTGCCCAAACGGGTTGATAATCGTGTGGTTAAATGTTTTAGATGTGGTATGCCAGGTCATGTTATTGCTAATTGCCCAGTCATGCAAGAACCCATGCAATGTGATGCTGCCTTTGAATGTCGCAGAATGTCTTTCTTTGCTAGGTTAGCCTGTACTGTGGTACCTTCACCTGAGCTGGAAAAACAAATGTGTGATGTGTTCTTAGAGGGTAACCGGGTAGAGGCCTTGCTAGATTCAGGAAGTTTAGTTACCCTCGTGAAAGCTGGGTTAGTGAACCCCTTAAAGGTCCAGCAAATACCTATTGGGGTAACTTGCATACATGGGGATACCCAGTATTATGTCACTGCTGAAGTGAATATAGAAACTTGTTGTGGGTCAGCAATGGTTAAAGTAGGACTGGTCCCCACCTTGGTGCATAAGGCCATAATAGGGAGGGATTTTCCTCATTTTTGGAAACTGTGGGAATCACGTTTATCAACAGATGTGAGAAGTGAAGAGCCAGTTGATAATGCCGGTGATTGTATGGATGTACGTGTGTCTTCGGAACTTACTGACCCTTTGCCTTTTGCCAGTTTGGCTGGGGAAGTGACAGATGGGGAGTCCAGTGAGGACCCTCTTGCTGGGAACAGAGACATAGTGGTTGGAAATGAAAGCGTGCCTGACCTGGAGGTAAAAAAGGATCTGTTTGCATCTGAACAGTTAAAGGATCCTACCTTGATAAAGGCTAGAGAGAATGTTAAGATTGTTAATGGGGAGCCTGTGGTACCAGGTGACAGGGTTACGTATCCCCACATGGCCATCTGTAATTAGCTCTTGTACCACATTGTCAAAAAGGGTGAGGATGTGGTAGAACAGCTGGTAGTACCCCAGCCTTATCGGAGAACGGTACTAGATTTAGCTCATAGTCACGTTACAGCAGGACATTTAGGGGCAGAAAAAACCACTGAAAGAGTTTTACAAAGGTTCTTTTGGCCAGGGGTTTATAAAGAAGTGTCTGAATATTGTTCTTCCTGTCCTGAATGCCAGTATCATGCCCCTAGACCCCATTTCAGGAGCCCACTAGTTCCCATGCCTATTATAGAGGTCCCGTTTGACAGAATAGCCATGGATCTTGTGGGGCCCTTGTTAAAGTCCGCTCGGGGCCATCAGTATATCCTGGTAATAATGGACTATGCCACTCGATATCCTGAGGCTGTCCCTTTACGCACTATCACAACCAAGGCGATAGCTAGGGAGCTGGTGCAGGTTTTTAGTAGAGTGGGAATACCAAAAGAAATTTTGACTGACCAAGGTACTCCCTTTATGTCAAAGGTCATGAAAGAATTGTGCAAATTATTTAAGGTCACTCACCTCAGGACGTCCATTTACCATCCCCAAACTGATGGGTTGGTGGAAAGGTTTAATAAAACATTAAAAAGTATGTTAAAAAAGGTTGTTGATAAAGATGGGAAAAATTGGGATTGTTTGTTGCCCTACTTGTTAATGGCCGTCAGAGAAGTTCCTCAGTCCTCTACGGGGTTTTCTCCATTTGATTTGTTGTATGGTAGACACCCCAGAGGGCTGTTGGACGTTGCCAAAGAGACGTGGGAAGGACAGCCCACTCCTTATAGAAGCGTTATTGAACATGTATCACAAATGCAGGATAGGATTGCAGCCGTGGTACCTATTGTCAGAGAGCACATGGAACAGGCCCAAAGTGCTCAACAGAGGGTATACAACCGGAGTGCCAAGATACGGGAATTTGCTCCTGGAGATAGAGTTCTTGTTTTGGTACCCACTGTGGAAAGCAAATTCTTAGCTAAATGGCAGGGTCCATTTGAGATTAGGGAAAAAGTGAATGAGGTTAATTACAAAGTATACCAGCCGGGAAAGAGAAAACCCGAACAGATCTACCATGTTAACTTAATCAAACCCTGGAAAGATAGGTTGTCTGTCAGCGGAGCCTTGCCCTTCGGTGTCTTCACCCCGGTTGCTTCCCGCAGTGAAGGTGTCAGAGACATTATCAGCTGATCAGAACAATCAGGTTAAAGAATTTCTCATCCAAAATAGGGAGGTATTTTCAGAGCTGCCTGGCCGAACGACCATAATAAAACATGACATTGTCACAGAACCAGGGGTCAGGGTTCATTTAAAGCCATATAGGATTCCTGAAGCTCAGCGAGAAGCTATTTCTAAAGAAGTTAAAACCATGTTAGAACTTGGAGTCATAGAGGAGTCTAACAGTGAGTGGTCCAGTCCCATAGTGCTCATCCCGAAGCCCGACGGTAGCATACGCTTCTGTAATGACTTTCGTAAGTTAAATGAGGTGTCCAAGTTTGACGCATACCCCATGCCCCGTGTGGATGAGCTTGTAGAAAGGCTGGGAACAGCCAGGTTTCTCACCACATTGGACCTGACCAAAGGTTACTGGCAAATACCTTTATCTGATAGCGCCAAAGAAAAAACAGCTTTTTCGGTTCCGGAGGGGCTGTACCAGTATAAGATGTTACCCTTTGGGTTGCATGGGGCTCCAGCAACCTTTCAACGGGCGATGGATAAAATTTTGAGGCCCCATAGAAAATATGCAGCTGCCTATTTGGATGATGTGGTAATTCACAGTACAGACTGGGGGTCCCATTTGGTTAAAGTACAAGCAGTACTGGACTCAATCAGAGAGGCAGGGTTAACTGCTAACCCAAAGAAGTGCTGCCTCGCAATGGAGGAGGTCAAATACTTGGGCTTCACCATAGGCAGAGGTCTGATTAGGCCCCAATTGAATAAAGTTGATGCTATTCAAAACTGGCCTCGTCCAGGGAATAAAAAACAGGTAAGGGCTTTTTTGGGAATTACTGGGTACTATAGACGGTTTATTCCCAATTTTGCGACCACAGCGGTGCCGTTGTCAGACCTTACCAAAGGGAAGCAGTCAAATATGGTGAAATGGAACCCTGATGCAGAAAAAGCGTTCCAAGCGTTAAAAGTGGCTTTGTGTTCACAACCGGTATTGATAACACCAGATTTTTCAAAAGAATTTGTGGTACAGACAGATGCCTCAGAGGTAGGGATAGGGGCTGTGCTGTCCCAAACCAGAGATGGGGACGAACACCCTATCATTTATTTGAGTAGGAAACTCAATGAGCATGAAAAAAGGTATGCCATTGTGGAAAAGGAGGCTTTGGCCATTAAGTGGGCACTAGATACCTTGAGATATTACCTCTTGGGTAGACAATTCAGACTAGTGACAGACCATGCCCCTTTAAAATGGATGTATGTAAATAGAGGCAAGAATGCTCGTGTAACTAGATGGTTTCTAGCGTTGCAGGACTTTAAGTTTACGGTCGAACATAGACCGGGAACACAATTGGCCAACGCAGATGCATTGTCTCGCATCTTCTGTTTGGGGGCTACAAGTGTTCCGGCCCCTAGGTCGAAACAGGGGAGGGGGATATGTGACAAGAACACTGGGATAGTGTTTGAAGGCAGGTATGTTTGTCCCAGGTTCTTGTCTTACATGTTTTAAAAAGTGTTAACTTCTAGGAAAAATGCTTTTGGTTTTGTCAGAACCTTTTCAGTTTGCTGTAAAAGCTGGGTATAGGCTCTAAGAGAGAGATAAGGAGAGTTCTAGACATTGGGCCCAGTTCGGGTCTTTGGCCTCACAGAGGGCTAATCAGGGTTTCAGCTGTGTAAGAGTGTTATAGGGCTGCTAGTCTGATTAGTATGGAGAGACTGCCTGGGAAGGCTGCAGGAGCTGTGTGAGAGGAACACGCTTTTTGACACAAGTAAGCTGCACAGTATTTACTGGAGAACTCTTTGTTTTTGTTTAGTGACAGTTAGGAATATCCTGTGTTTAGTTAGTGCCGGATAGGCACGGTATTTTCTTTTGGTGTTTGTTTTATTTTCTGTTTCAATAAAACTGGCCGGGGTCAGTTGTACCAGAAACTGGACTTGTGTTGTTCCTCAGCTGCTGCGTGCTGCCATATTCCCCAGGAAGAGGCGCCTTGCACCCCTACAGTGTTACAATATATATACATATATATATACATACATTTATATAAACAAAAAGTGTCTTTGAACAAGTTGCTGTTCCTAGGTCTGGTGGTCCCTGCCACTCCAGACCTAAGTATACTTACCTTCTCCCAATGGCCCCCTAACCCTAAC
The DNA here is from genome assembly GCF_028390025.1 of Pseudophryne corroboree. Lineage (NCBI taxonomy): Eukaryota > Metazoa > Chordata > Amphibia > Anura > Myobatrachidae > Pseudophryne > Pseudophryne corroboree. The sequence continues at coordinate 151,520,558 of NC_086444.1, read as the reverse complement.
CATCCCTGTTTGCAGCCTAAACCTAAAAATCCCCCCCGACACCCTAACTCTAAACCTCCCCGGTGGTGGCTAACCCTAACCACCCCTCCCCGCATGCTAACTCCCCCCTCCCTCCACGCAGTATAACCCATCCCACCGCCCATGCAGCCTAAACCTAACTTATACCCCCAACTGCTTACCTCTCTGGAGGACCAGCAGTGTATGTAAATGAATATAAATAAATATTATATATATATTTATTTATTGTATAGGGGTGGTAATATGAATAAATGGTATTTTGGAATTTTAGCACTGCTATTAGCAGCAATTCTTACAGGTATATGTAGTTTTCCACCCAGTAGTATATCCTAATAAAATAATCAATATATAAAAGATTTTCTTTTCCATAAAATCAATATAATAGATAGAATCTTTCAATACAAAGGCAGAAATAATCCTCAAATGACAGAGAAATAGATATGACATTCACACCTATGCCCTTAGAGGTGTATGACTGTGATAGGTGGATGAAATTCTGCTGACTTTATGGGTACTGCATATCAAAATCCTACGCGTTTCGTGCAAACTGACTTCTTCAGGGCTAGATGACATGGACTGGGTAAAGTAATGATGTAGAGTTAGTGGGACGATACTAGGGAAGCCAATCCCGGGCAATTTTTTCAATCCCGGGTATCGGGATTGAAAAATGGCCAATCCCGGGATTCCTGGGATTGGCTTTTTGCTATGTGGCTACCCCCTCACCCCACCCCACCCCGCACACATATCTCACCATATACAGGGGGCGGGCGGGCGGGTGGGGAACACCCACTGATCGCTGCTGGTGGCTCCCTGCAGCGGCTGACGGCGCAGCGTAACCTCTCACTCTGCGCTGGGGAGCCGGAACAAGGAAGCCGGGCGGCGTCTGAGCATCCTGTGGCCGCTCAAAGCTGAACCCCCATCCCCGGGATTGGAGCTTCCAATCCCGGGATTGAATCCCGGAAGTTTTTGGCCCTAAATCCCGGGATCCCGCCGATCCCGATCCCGGGATTGGCCACCATAGACGATACATTATTTTACAGAGACGATACAGATAATTCCTTCAATGTTGATACATACCAATAATCAAGGACGTGCGGTGAGGTAAATGGCTTAGGAGGCGCTGGCTAGTACCAGAGCCAGATTTACACACAATATATGAGCCAAAGGATTCATGTGGGCATTATACACAGGTGCAGCAGTATAAACTCCTGGAAATTTGGTGAGTTTTGATCAGAGATAGGCAGAAAAGATAGGCAGGGGAGGCACTGCCACAGCTGTCATAGACTTTTTACTCCAGAGATTTGACTATAAAATTTATTATAATAATACAAAGATATTTCTAACATATTCTTTGTATTTTTCATATATTTATATGGTTAAAACTCTGATGTAAATGTTAGTATAACAAAACACGGGGCGACCCGGCACTGGTCATGCAAAGATACAAATATGATATCAAAATACCAAAATTGGACGATTTTATATTTAAATCTTCAAATCTATGTCCAGTTTGGTGGTGCGCCCAGAGCCAGAAAGAACATATGTCAAAGAAGGGAGAGAACAGAAGGCTCTTGTGTGGGCGCACTCTTTACTGATTGAAATAACTTTCGATGATTATCAAATCATAAGAAATGCTGATAAAACATAACTTTATTAGGATATTCCTTAAAATAAATGTGATTGCCCATTGCACAAAGTATGATCCAAAATGAGTTCCGTGCACATTGGATAGAAATTGAGAAGGTATATGAAAATATATAAAATGTTCTGGTCCTGTCTCAGGAAGTGAGATAAGAAAGGATGTAGACACTTCAGAGTCTTACACCCATTTCAACCCGACCAGTACAGACAATCTGTATTAATGAAACCATAGTGTGGTCAATTAAATATTAACGTCTGTGTAGTCAGGGTCAGAATAATTGACGAGACAGTACAGAGTTCATGCCGGTTGTCAGAAAAATGCACAAATATTTTAGAAATCTATTACACAAAGGGCTACGATTGGTCCTTTAGGATAGACTATATGCAGTAACAAAAAAAAGGTTGTTGAGAAATTAAAGACAAGTGGTGATGCTGCTGTTGATGTCACATACCACACATATATGTGCAAGGTGGTAAAGGCACCAGCCAATCAGATCCTAACTGTCCATTTACATATTGGAGCTGATTTGCTTGTGACTTTATCACCTTGCACATATCACTGGTTTATCACTTCCTTATGCCTTCTCCAGGTTAATACATCTGCCCCATAATGTAAAATGATTGGTACTCTACAACACTGGGTATTCCTTGTGAGTCTCCTCCTCAAGTACTGACCCAGCCCAACACTGTTTCGCTTCCAAGATCGGACGAGATCGGGCATTAGCAGTGTGGTTTGATAGTAGAGAAAGTGGGTCAGACTCCAATGAGAGTGCACCTATATAAGAGAGTGTGACAGTTTGATCACAAGAGTACAGGTGTGGATCTGCTTTCTACGTTAGGCAGGATGCATCAAATCCCACATCTGTGGTATTGTGCCCCTGGATCATAGATGAGAGTCCACAGAAATGAAAAGAGATGAAAAATAGAGACCTTACAAATTATTTGTGACATATAATGAGATATTCCCAAAAATTATGTATGTATATATATATATATATATATATATATATATATATATATATATAGACTGGAGAAGTTACTGCAATGAAGTATACCCAAGGTCTGTGGTTATACACATCCGTGACACAAGGGTAGTTAAGAAGTTCTTTCGTATCAACTGTACCAAATGCCTGTACACCTATGAGAGAGGCCAGTGTTATTACAGTGGCCGTGTGGATGACCAAAAACCAGAGAGGACATTCATTAGATGCTGGCTATGATTATGTCTACCAGAGCTCGCTGGAATTGAAGATACTTGTCAGAGGACAAGAGGATAAGTTATTGCACATAGGTCATCAAACATAAACATTAACACTGTAGCCTGAATGTATCCATTAATAAGAGTGCACTTTCTGAAGCTGCAGCTGAAAAGGACGGACCCGTTAAGCTCAGGGCAGCAGTACCACTAAATGTAGAGTAGATATCAAGGTATTGAATCTCTAGGTATGGCAAGTGCAAAACGTACATATAAGTGTACCCACAATCCAAAATATAATGTACTGTACTGCGGCTAGAGGCAGCGGACCCGCTGCAGCCAGACACTGTAACACTGATTAGAAGTAGATCATTGGTGTCAGTGCACATAACCTGAATGCATTCAGTGATAGAAGTGCAATTTCAAGTGCTGCTGCTGGAGCTGGCGATTCGCTGGAGCCAGGAAATGGATGTATCTGACCTGAGTATATTCAGAAAATGAAGGTGCAATTTCATGTGCTGCGGCTGGAACCGGTGGACCCGCTGTGACTGGAATGGAAAACGCGTTTCACCCCGCAGGGCTTGTTCACTTCCTGGGTCTAGGTGCGGGTAGCTAGAGAGTTTAAAAATGCCTCCCTTGGAGGCACGAGCCAATCATAGCCCGAGGGTTGATTGTATGGGAGGTGCACAGCGTATGTTTCCCTGTTGCTGTGCCGCTGACGTCAGCGGCTGGTGCCAATGAGGAATAGGAGGACCGAATCACGTGTCCGAAGTTAAACGGGCCATGTTGGAAAAGGGCAGAATATGCCCATAGTAGGAAAGTGAAACGGAGTTACATTGAGGCAGAATGCAAAAACGGCTGCAATAGTTAGTTTATAATGGATATGAGGATTAGATTAAATGAAAAATGTAGAGGTTGTTAATTTTAGATGTATGGCATAGCGTAGGCAAAACCGGATAATAGTGAACTTGGCCCCAGATATGGGATGTTTAGTCACTCCGTGGATATAAGGGAGAAATTGGCACTTATCCTTTTGAAGGGCAGCTAATTGGGGAACTATGTTGGAAAAGGAAAGGATTATAAAAATATATATATATATTAATTGGTGTGTTGCAGACCTCTTTCTGCAATTGCTCGGGGGCCATCTTGAAAAAGGGCAAATGTGCCCTTAACATATAACAGGAAGAATTAGTAATAAATAGAAAGGTGAAGAGGGTTTAGGCATGAGCATAATATACCCATGCAATTGGTATAAGTTGTGTATATTGGATGAGGGATACTGGTTCTAGATAAGAGGAACCTATTGTTAATACTGAGACAGTTTATAATGTGCATTTACATAATAAAAAAGGGAATATGAGAGTATGCTAATATTTGGGTCGATGGTGGTTAAAATAGATATGAAAAAAATGTGATGAAAAAGGAGAAAGAAAAGCCAAAATGCATTGTGACAGCGAGAAGTAGAAGAACAGAGAGAGAAAAAAGGAAAGAAAAAAAGGGGGGATAAAGATATATTATGTTAAGAGGTGAAAAGCAACGATTGAGGGAAAATTGATCTAGAGATTAGATGGCGATTGCTAAACGTATGTATGTGCATGATATATTAAAAGTGAATGAATATGATACAGCATAGCTATATTAGTGAAAAAAAGGGGGAGGAAATAGTGTTATGGGGGAACAATCAGTGATGATGTATGAAATTATGTTAGACTAGTGGGATAGTTGGAAGGTGCTATTGTGAGAGTGAGTGTGCCTGTGCGTGGTGTATTACAGCCACATGTTGATAGAGCGGTGAGTACCTGGTGAAAAGAGATTATGATGCCTGATAGATAATTGTGGGATAATAGGAAAATGTGAGGGTGAATTACAAAGAGGTATAGGGATGGGAGCCAAGGGGGGAGGGGGGAGTGAAATATGGAAGGTGCTGAAAAAGAACTGTAAAAAAATAAATAAAATAAAAAACAACTGTAAAGAAGAACCGATTGGTTATTATGTATAAAAACCTTGTATATTGATAAGGAGAAGGAGAGATATCAGCAAATGAGGAAAAAAGAGACAGGAATTGAAAAAAAATGGTAATTAGAAATATTGGGTCATAGAAAAACTCCAAAGTTTATGTTCTCATTAAGTCCAGATGGTTTAAGGCTGCCTAACCGGAAGATCCATTCACTCTCTCGTTTCAATAATTCCTTGGTGATGTCTCCTCCACGAATCCCCAAATGAATACAATCAAGGCCAAAAACTTTCAGTTCTTTCGCTGATCCTTTGTGAACCGAATAAAAGTGTCTGGTAACCGAGGTGAGTTGTTTCATACGTGTGATGTCTTGTTGAGCATTTCTGATGTTGCCCATGTGTTCCACAATTCTCTCTTTTAGTTTCCTAGTGGTCATGCCTATATATTTTAAATCACAACTGCAGGTTATGCAATAAATTACTGCCTGTGAGTTGCAATTGAAAAAATGTTGTATTCTCACCAGTTGTCCATATCTATCTGTGACCGTGTTTTTTTGTAACATCTGTGGACATGATTTGCAATGACCGCAAGGAAAAGAACCAGTTGTTGAAGGTTTTTTGGGGTTCGAGGTCAGAAGGTGACTGTGGACCAGTTGATCCTTAATATTCTTAGACCTCCGCCAACTCATCTGGACAGGGGTTTTCACAAATGGTAGAAGATCAGGATCCAACTGTAGTATCGGTAAATGCTTTGATACAGCATTCCTCAATATTTTCCATTCCGGGCAAAAGGTGCCAATAAATCTGATACTATCATCCTGTTTCGAAATCACTTTTTTCTTTCCAAAAATGAGATCTTCCCTTTTGACCATCTTCGTGGCTGAGTAGGCACGTTTAAGTGAACGTTTGCTGTACCCCCTATTTTGGAGGCGATTTGTTAATTCCCAACTTTTTTTCTTGAACACTAGATCTTCCGAGCAGTTCCTTCTCAACCTTAAATACTCCCCTTTCGGAATGTTTTCAATGGTTGGGGGGAAGTGTGAGCTGGTCTGGAAGAGGAGGCTATTGGTTGCTGTCTCTTTACGGTATAATTCAGTAGCCAGATAACCCGTGTCAGATTTGTAAATATTCAAATCCAGGAAGGGGACAGTCTCAGAGCTGATGGTGTGTGTAAGTGAGATATTGAGATCATTGGTATTCAGCATTTTAATGAAATCCATCAGGAGTTCTCTGTCACCATTCCAAATGATAAATATATAATCGATATATCTAAGCCACAGAGTGACGTGTGTGGTGTAGTTCTCATTAGCTGAGTTGTAGACAAAGAAGTGCTCCCACCATCCTAGAAAGAGATTTGCATACGTGGGCGCACAAGCTGCGCCCATTGCTGTCCCTCTCACTTGTAGGAAGAATTGGTCCTTGAAGACAAGGTAATTCTTGGCAAGGACGAAGTAGAGCAGATTTTGGAGAAAAATTGAGAAATCACTTTCTCCTCCCTGGTCCAAGAAATACTTTGGGAATTAACAAATCGCCTCCAAAATAGGGGGTACAGCAAACGTTCACTTAAACGTGCCTACTCAGCCACGAAGATGGTCAAAAGGGAAGATCTCATTTTTGGAAAGAAAAAAGTGATTCAGAAACAGGATGATAGTATCAGATTTATTGGCACCTTTTGCCCGGAATGGAAAATATTGAGGAATGCTGTATCAAAGCATTTACCGATACTACAGTTGGATCCTGATCTTCTACCATTTGTGAAAACCCCTGTCCAGATGAGTTGGCGGAGGTCTAAGAATATTAAGGATCAACTGGTCCACAGTCACCTTCTGACCTCGAACCCCAAAAAACCTTCAACAACTGGTTCTTTTCCTTGCGGTCATTGCAAATCATGTCCACAGATGTTACAAAAAAACACGGTCACAGATAGATATGGACAACTGGTGAGAATACAACATTTTTTCAATTGCAACTCACAGGCAGTAATTTATTGTATAACCTGCAGTTGTGATTTAAAATATATAGGCATGACCACTAGGAAACTAAAAGAGAGAATTGTGGAACACATGGGCAACATCAGAAATGCTCAACAAGACATCACACGTATGAAACAACTCACCTCGGTTGCCAGACACTTTTATTCGGTTCACAAAGGATCAGCGAAAGAACTGAAAGTTTTTGGCCTTGATCGTATTCATTTGGGGATTCGTGGAGGAGACATCACCAAGGATTTATTGAAACGAGAGAGTGAATGGATCTTCCGGTTAGGCAGCCTTAAACCATCTGGACTTAATGAGAACATAAACTTTGGAGTTTTTCTATGACCCAATATTTCTAATTACCATTTTTTTTCAATTCCTGTCTCTTTTCCTCATTTGCTGATATCTCTCCTTCTCCTTATCAATATACAAGGTTTTTATACATAATAACCAATCGGTTCTTCTTTACAGTTGTTTTTTATTTTATTTATTTTTTTACAGTTCTTTTTCAGCACCTTCCATATTTCACTCCCCCCTCCCCCCTTGGCTCCCATCCCTATACCTCTTTGTAATTCACCCTCACATTTTCCTATTATCCCACAATTATCTATCAGGCATCATAATCTCTTTTCACCAGGTACTCACCGCTCTATCAACATGTGGCTGTAATACACCACGCACAGGCACACTCACTCTCACAATAGCACCTTCCAACTATCCCACTAGTCTAACATAATTTCATACATCATCACTGATTGTTCCCCCATAACACTATTTCCTCCCCCTTTTTTTCACTAATATAGCTATGCTGTATCATATTCATTCACTTTTAATATATCATGCACATACATACGTTTAGCAATCGCCATCTAATCTCTAGATCAATTTTCCCTCAATCATTGCTTTTCACCTCTTAACATAATATATCTTTATCCCCCCTTTTTTTCTTTCCTTTTTTCTCTCTCTGTTCTTCTACTTCTCGCTGTCACAATGCATTTTGGCTTTTCTTTCTCCTTTTTCATCACATTTTTTTCATATCTATTTTAACCACCATCGACCCAAATATTAGCATACTCTCATATTCCCTTTTTTATTATGTAAATGCACATTATAAACTGTCTCAGTATTAACAATAGGTTCCTCTTATCTAGAACCAGTATCCCTCATCCAATATACACAATTTATACCAATTGCATGGGTATATTATGCTCATGCCTAAACCCTCTTCACCTTTCTATTTATTACTAATTCTTCCTGTTATATGTTAAGGGCACATTTGCCCTTTTTCAAGATGGCCCCCGAGCAATTGCAGAAAGAGGTCTGCCACACACCAATTAATATATATATATATATATTTTTATAATCCTTTCCTTTTCCAACATAGGGGTATATTTACTAAGCTCCCGATTTTGACCGAGATGGCGTTTTTTCTTCAAAGTGTCATCTCGGTCATTTACTAAACACTAATCACGGCAGTGATGAGGTCATTCGTATTTTTTTGCTAGTCCAAGTTCAAAATTACGAATGAATACACCATCGGTCAAATTACGCCTGTTTAGATATGAATCTCGGTCATTTACTAACCACTCGTAATTGCATTTGCTGCCGCGAAAATGATTTCGCGGCCGCGAAAAATTACGATTCGCATTTTTTTCCTAAAAAAAAACGCGCCAGCCTTTGAAAACCGCGTTTACATGTGAACTTAATTATCCATTACTCACACCTGTTTTTTTGGGCCTATAAAAGTGTTTCAGGCACATTCTGAACTACTCTCACTCTGAAATGGCGGCTGTAGTGTGTGGCAATGGTTTTTTGTTGGCTGTGGGATACGTTAGACTGCTCCATGAGGCTTCCAGGAATCAGGACCAGGTAAGTGAACATGGCCAACAGGTTGTCCAGGTACCGCGGAGGCTGCGCCAGCCTCGTTTTTTTAGAGGGCGTTTAAACTTAAATGCATTGTCCGATGATAGGGTCATACAGATGTTCCGCCTAAATAGAAACAACATTTTCCACCTGTATGACCTTGTCAAACTGGGCATAGACCCTGAGACAGCACGCTCTCGCTCTGTCTCAGGCCTACACAAACTCCTGGCTGTGTTACACTTTATGGCTACTGGGAGCTTCCAGGCTGTGGCAGGCGACGTCATTGGGATCTCACAGCCCACCTTTTCAAGATTTTTGATGCAGGTGAGTCTAAAAATACATATGCGGTTATGGCTAAGTGTTGCTTGTGTAAGTTGAAACACCACAGTATTGTAGAGAATACCTAACATGACACTCACCTTAGCTTATTTAATGTCCACTCAGGTTTTGGATGTGTTGGAGCCACACATTAAAGCCTCAATCTGCTTCCCTACTGAGGAGTCGGAGTGGAGTGCTGTCAGGGTAGCTTTCTATGAGCTTGCAGGCATGCCCAATGTGCTGGGGGCCATAGATTGCACACACGTTCAGCTGAGATCACCTAAGGGCCGCCAGTATATATATACTAATAGGCATATGGATCAATCAACTAATGTCCAGGTGGTCTGTGATGCAAATTTAAAAATTATGAGTGTTGTTGCAGGTTACCCTGGTGCCAGCCATGACTCCTTCATCCTCAGTCAGTCATCGCTCTTCGATAAATTTGAGGAGGGACAAATGCCTGATGGCTGGCTGTTGGGTATGTTGAAAATGTTATGTGTGTATGTCTTTTAACCACAGCCTAGATTTTGGAGGAGGTGATAGAATAATATAACATATGTCCTAATGTTGACTATATATGTTTTTCAGGTGATGGGGGTTACGGCTGCTACTCTTGGCTCCTTACTCCATTGTCCCAACCTGATTCTCCTGCTGAACACAGTTATAATCATGCACATAAGGCTACGCGGAATGTGATAGAAAGATGTTTTGGGGTGCTGAAGTCACGTTTTCGGTGTCTGGATAAATCTGGTGGCCTTTTGTTGTATAGTCCCTCAAAGGTGACTCGGATTGTGTTCTGCTGCTGTTTTCTCCATAATCTGTGTTTAAGTCAACATCTGGCACATGGTGAGGGAGAAAGCAGTCAGCAAGCAGAGGAGTTAGATACATCTGGTGACAGTGTGAGTACAATTGTAGGGAGGCAGGTACGTCAAGAAGTGATCCTGCGATATTTTACAGGTAAGTTTTATTATGCTGTAATTATCCTTCACTAAACACTTTGCTCTACTTTCTATTGTGTGTTCTGTTACTTACTGTTTGTTGTTTATAGTGGTGTGTCCATTGTGCTTAGTTGATGCTAACAAAACATTTACAGTCATTACCCTTGAAAAACATAACTACATACATACAGACCAGCTTAAAAAATTTTGGAGACGGACACAGGAATGTTTTTTTTTAACAAATTTTTGTATTTATTTGCACAAAAAGATTGGTGTTATTTTTTTCGCTTGTGTGTGCTGGGTGCTGGCTCACTGGCACGTGCTCTTGAGGAACGCCGGACAGGGGAGGTTACTGGCGTTTGAACAGGGGTCGTGGTCCCCGAGCTGGAGGTAACTTGCTGAGCTCCCATCATAGCAATATTGCTGCTCAAATTATTTAAACTGGCAATCAGCTGAGTGTTTGTAGCAGTGTGGCTGGCTACAATCCTGGATAAGGCCTCATTCACCACTTGATTGTGTTGAATGATCTGAACGAGTGCCTGCTGATGTCGCTGTTGCTCATCTATAATGCGGGATAAATGTGCATTCATTTGGCTGTTTTCAGCCCTAATTTGCTCCATTGAGGTAGCCATTCTCCCTACTTGTACTATCAGTCTGCCCGAGTTGCGACTAATACGCGGTAGATGATGGGGCAGACTGGCAAGGTGTTGTGTATGTTGGGTCAGGGTGGCATTGCTTTGGGCCTGTTGGCTTGTCCAACTGGCCCAAAAATCGCCAGGAATTTGGCTTGGGGGCGGAGCTTGTGCCAGTTGGGGACTGATGGATGGTTGGGGTATATCCTGCAACTGTATTGGCATGCTTGGATCAACAGCTGTAAGTTGCAGTGTGAAGGATGGCTCTTGTTCTGGTCCCTGCTGGTCCTCGGCGGACATCAAGTTGTGCTCTGTATGGGGTAGGCAACATGCAATGTTGTAATTTTTTTTAATTTGGCCTGGCTAATGCAACACATTAATACATTCCTAATACTACATTTTTGCATTATTAGCACTTGTTTTTCTCAACGTTAACAATTTATAATTTTTATATTTTAAAAAACCAACACAGGCGCAAACATTGCCAAATTTGCATATTCCTCACTTAACTAACTTCCCTCCACACCATTACACTGTTAGATTCCCTCCCCTCACCACGATATAGACTACTTACCTGTATAGTCCAGAGGAGCGGAGCAAGTAAGCCATCTACATACTGGACAGGGGCGATGTGTGAACACTCTAATGGTTTTTTTATTTCGGTCCAACATTTAATTTTATTCATATTTTTTTAAAAATGTGAACGTGTGTGTGCTTAATGTATCCTCAAATCTGTTGTTTTCATACAAATAGGTTGTCTAGACCATCCACTAAGACCTTATCTAATTTTATTAAAGCACCTTGAGCAATTGAAGACGTTACATCACATTGATTGTTGAGGAAAACATGTAAACTCCAAACCAACTAACAACATCTTAAGTGTACTGTGTATATTATTGCTTATGTGTTTAATTTATGTTTTTACTCACCAGATAACTGAGGTGATCTGGCCTCATCACTCTGCGAACTCGACAATAGTGCCAGTGGTGGCTGGGGTGACACTGCCGAAAGTCTTCGCCTGGGTGGGGATGATGGAGGTGCGGAATCAGAGCCAAGACGCCGTGTCTTAGTTGGCCTCCTGGGTAAGTGGCCCAAGCCCTGTGATGGGCGGCTTACAGGAGGTCGGCTTCCAGAAGCAGAACCTAGGTGCAAAATTTAAACTTAATATTTTGTACTTCTATGTGTTTTCAGAATATGTGACTACAGTGAAGACTTACCTGCAATACCGGCATCATCCTGACTTGTGTGAGGCCTGTCTGGGCGGCTGGTCTGTGTGACTGTGGAAAAAGTGACCCCAACATTATTACCATGTTTTTGGAAAAATGACCCACTGAAAACCATTAATGTACTGTAAGCATCTATATGGTTTTGTTTAAAACAAATTTTTAAGCTTAAGAGCTTCTACATTCATGATTTTGAGTTGAATATCAAAATGTACTTGATGTGGCACACAATAAATTTATTTAAAATAAGTTTTTGGTCTCAGATATTGCAGAGATTGAGTACTTGCAAATATTTTTAAAATGTAATGTTTTAAAAATTTCCCCGCTTTTCTGTTTGTTAAAAAAACAAAAACCTTTTGTGGATTTTAAACAAACACACATGTTCAAGCATTATCGCCAAAAATTGCAACAAAAAAAGAAAAAAAAACATTCAAAACACAAACACACCTTAAGGGAGCATAGGCATGCAATCTGTTTTGTGAGAAAAAAATCATCCTTTAAACTTTAAAAATGAAATTAACTAAATTTTACAGACATTTTAAGAACAATATTACAAAACAAACTTACCATCCTGCGTGGGTCGGTCCGAATCCCGGACATGAGTAGCAGACACCACTTCGCCAGGAATCAATGCCCGCACAGGCTCCTCCCAGTCCCGATAGCTTACACGTAAAGGTGGCCCACCTCCGGTTCTCCGTGCAGATTTGGACTCTTTGGCCATCTTGGCCTTGACACGCCGCTTAATATCATAGAAACGCTTGCGGCACGTGTCCTCTGTCCGCCTCACCACACCCTCACTATTCACAGCAAGTATGACTTGCCCCCACAGGGCAGACTTCCTGCGGGAGGACACCCTGGCAGCATCCTGACCAAACAATTGGCGATGGTGCTTCATCAGCTCACGCACCAACGCCATGTTTTCAGCATAGCTGAACTTTATATTCCTGCCAGTCTTGGTAGTGGTGCGTGGCTGCGGTGCCACAACACCATCACTATCACTGGAAAATCCAGCAACAGGCACCCCCTCCTCCTCCTCCTCACTAACCTCCTCCCTCTCACTACCCCCCTCCACCTCACTACCAGCCTCCACCTCACTACCAGCCTCCACCTCACTAACCTCCGCCACCACACTGACCTCTGAGTCGGACATGACAAACAACATAAAACACACAAAAATGAAAACACAAAACACACTCCTCCACTACTCCTACTACACACCACACAGCCAACACACACGCTCACTCACTCACAAACAATGACAAAAGACTGAAAAAAAAAAACAAGGACAAAAAAGTTTACAAACTGGGAAAAAACAATACTACAAAGATCACAAGACTACTAACACACACAGTACAGCACTCAACAATCACTAAACTCCTCTCCAAATCCACCAAAAACTCCACCAAACTCACCAACTCCAAATACACCTTCCTCTCTCCTCTCCACTAGCTAAACCCACGAGGTGCGGAGTGTTTGGGGCGTTTTTATAGTAACATGCACAGACACTCCTCCTTCACGAATACAACCAATCACGGCCGCGTGACGTAAACGAAACTTAGGAGTAAAAACGCGGCCGCAAATTCCAAATCACTGCCGTAACAGACTTGTGACGCAGTCGTAAAAAAAAACGCAACAACGCGGCCGCAAAATAGCAAACGCGGCCGCATTCAGCAGCAAAAAAACACGAATGACATCGACATCGGAAGATACGGAAAATACGAATACGACTGCTTAGTAAATGAGTCGTAATCAATTCAAAAAGTTGCAGATTTACACTGTCGATGTCAGTCGTGATTGAACTTGAACATGATTCTGAAAAATACGAATCTTAGTAAATATACCCCATAGTTCCCCAATAGCTGCCCTTCAAAAGGATAAGTGACAATTTCTCCCTTATATCCACGGAGTGACTAAACATCCCATATCTGGGGCCAAGTTCATATTATCCGGTTTTGCCTACGCTATGCCATACATCTACAATTAACAACCTCTACATTTTTCATTTAATCTAATCCTCATATCCATTATAAACTAACTATTGCAGCCGTTTTTGCATTCTGCCTCAATGTAACTCCGTTTCACTTTCCTACTATGGGCATATTCTGCCCTTTTCCAACATGGCCCGTTTAACTTCGGACACGTGATTCGGTCCTCCTATTCCTAATCGGCACCAGCCGCTGACGTCAGCGGCACAGCAACAGGGAAACATACGCTGTGCACCTCCCATACAATCAACCCTCGGGCTATGATTGGCTCGTGCCTCCAAGGGAGGCATTTTTAAACTCTCTAGCTACCCGCACCTAGACCCAGGAAGTGAACAAGCCCTGCGGGGCGAAACGTGTTTTCCATTCCAGTCACAGCGGGTCCACCGGTTCCAGCCACAGCACATGAAATTGCACCTTCATTTTCTGAATATACTCAGGTCAGATACATCCATTTCCCGGCTCCAGCCGCAGCACTTGAAATTGCACTTCTATCACTGAATGCATTCAGGTTATGTGCATTGACACCAATGATCTACTTCTAATCAGTGTTACAGTGTCTGGCTGCAGCGGGTCCGCTGCCTCTAGCCGCAGTACAGTACATTATATTTTGGATTGTGGGTACAATTATATGTACGTTTTGCACTTGCCATACCTAGAGATTCAATACCTTGATATCTACTCTACATTTAGTGGTACTGCTGCCCTGAGCTTAACGGGTCCGTCCTTTTCAGCTGCAGCTTCAGAAAGTGCACTCTTATTAATGGATACATTCAGGCTACAGTGTTAATGTTTATGTTTTATGTTTGATGACCTATGTGCAATAACTTATCCTCTTGTCCTCTGACAAGTATCTTCAATTCCAGGGAGCTCTGGTAGACATAATCATAGCCAGCATCTAATGAATGTCCTCTCTGGTTTTTGGTCATCCACACGGCCACTGTAATAACACTGGCCTCTCTCATAGGTGTACAGGCATATGGTACAGTTGATACGAAAGTACTTCTTAACTACCCTTGTGTCACGGATGTGTATAACCACAGACCTTATTGCAGTAACTTCTCCAGTCCATTTATATATATATACATAATTTTTGGGAGTATCTCATTATATGTCACAAATAATTTGTGAGGCCTCTATTTTTCATCTCTTTTCATTTCTGTGGACTCTCATCTATGATCCAGGGGCACAATACCACAGATGTGGGATTTGATGCATCCTGCCTAACGTAGAAAGCAGATCCACACCTGTACTCTTGTGATCAAACTGTCACACTCTCTTATATAGGTGCACTCTCATTGGAGTCTGACCCACTTTCTCTACTATCAAACCACACTGCTAATGCCCGATCTCGTCTGATCTTGGAAGCGAAACAGTGTTGGGCTGGGTCAGTACTTGAGGAGGAGACTCACAGGGAATACCCAGTGTTGTAGAGTACCAATAATTTTACATGATGTGTGGTATGTGACATCAACAGCAGCATCACCACTTGTCTTTAATTTCTCAACAACCTTTTTTTTGTTACTGCATATAGTCTATCCTAAAGGACCAATCGTAGCCCTTTGTGTAATAGATTTCTAAAATATTTGTGCATTTTTCTGACAACCGGCATGAACTCTGTACTGTCTCGTCAATTATTCTGACCCTGACTACACAGACGTTAATATTTAATTGACCACACTATGGTTTCATTAATACAGATTGTCTGTACTGGTCGGGTTGAAATGGGTGTAAGACTCTGAAGCGTCTACATCCTTTCTTATCTCACTTCCTGAGACAGGACCAGAACATTTTATATATTTTCATATACCTTCTCAATTTCTATCCAATGTGCACGGAACTCATTTTGGATCAAACTTTGTGCAATGGGCAATCACATTTATTTTAAGGAATATCCTAATAAAGTTATGTTTTATCAGCATTTCTTATGATTTGATAATCATCGAAAGTTATTTCAATCAGTAAAGAGTGCGCCCACACAAGAGCCTTCTGTTCTCTCCCTTCTTTGGTAAATGTTAGAATGACAGGAAAGGCTCTGCTTCGCCTGCCTCACCCCACATCACTGACCAATATGTGAGCATGTAATTTCCACGTTAAATATAGGCAATAGCAAATACAACTTGGTACAGAGAAGAGAATTTAAAAAAAATTGTTCTACAAGAATTAAAAATGCAGAATATTAGAACTAGGGTTGATTCAATTCAACCATCAAAAGAACATAATTTAAAATAGATACCGTACATACCAAGAAAGATAAGATAAATTGGTAAGAACTAGTGGAGTACTTCCTCCAAATGATTATTATGGCTCCACATGGGTCTATAGGGTCTAGTCAACGTTTCATGGTACTGCCCCCCGTCATCAGGACCCCCTGATGACGGGGGCAGTACCCCGAAACAATGAATAAATCACCACAATCTTTTATTCAGTTTGAAGTCCGAGAGTGCCTCTGCTTCTTGGAGAGTATTGGAGGGGGTTGGCAGGCCCCTTGAGAGCACCCTGGCAGGTTATTGCAAGCTTTCCACGGAGTGCCGGCTTTTGGAGTTTGGTATATAATTATATATATATACATACATGGATAATTCTCAAATTATTAAGATCTAGAGATGAGAGCGAGGGTAATAAAGGGTTACATACAAAATAATGATAAATTCTTTCTAGAAGTATAGTTAAAATATGTATTTCAACAGCGTCAATGTGGATATGGCTCAAAATATCTAAGAGTAATAAACAATCCTTTATGTACTTAATCATTCAAATAATTATCGTACTTTTATAAGTTTAACATTAGGTGGATGTAATGCAGCATGCTTATACAATCAAAATTCCTATTTCTGGAGTGATCAAGAAGTGCTGCATATACTTATCTGGATAAAATTATCAACCAGTATAGGGTGTGGATCTCCTGCAAATTTAGCAGTGAATGATTACTGAATGTGCCAGGCGCTGTATTTATACCCCTAGGTGATTACACTTCCTCCTATAATTTGAGAGTATAAGGGGTTTAAAACCTTAATGACTAATTACTTGGTAAATACTTTAATAGAATGCTATAGAAGGGATTAAGAAAACAAATATTGGAATTATGGAAAGGAGAAATAGTGATAAGGGCTATTATATGTCCTGATTTGTGAAAATTAAGTTTTTGGTGCCAAAAAGTATTCAATATGGATGCGGTGGAACACACTTCCGGTATTGTGCGTTCCACCATGTTGTGTGTAAGAACACAATTAATTAGAAAACGGCAATGTATATTGTGTGTATATCGGCTCTAGTACTAGCCAATGCCTCCTGAGCCATTTACCTCATCCCACGTCCCTTCATTTCACTGTTTTTTAATAACAAGGAACTGTCTAAGAGGTTCTACTTGTTTGCATTGGCACAGTATTATGGCATTTTTTTGGTGCTTGATATATATATATATATATATATATATATATATATATATATATATTGGACCTGTGCTTTAAAGTTTCTGAACCCTTCAGAAGTTTCTAGATTTCTCCTTAAATTTGGCCTAAAATGACCTCAGATTTTCACACAAGTCCTAAAATTAGATGAAGAAAACCAAATCAAACAATTGAGACAAAAAAATTAGATGTGTGTCACAAAACGAAGGCTTTCAGCGATACCAAGCCGCGTTCTATCTTACCTCCGCCACAAGCCCTGGTGTGCTCCGTCATCTGTGCGGTCTCATGGCATCCTGCAAGGTCAGCCGCTATGCTGTGGTTCCGCTGTCAGCGTCGATGGATCCGGTGGCCTTAGCAACCCCCTAGGCCTCACCACACCGGAGTTCCCTGCAAAACCAGCTATGCATGTCGCCATGACAGTTCCTGGTCAGCTGGCCTTCCTGGGCCCAATCTGGAATCACTTCCTCATCAGGTGAATCCCTCAACCAGTCAGCAGAGAGCAGGAGGTATAAATTCCAAGTCCCAGCACTGGTAAGCTGTCAGTGCTTTGTTATCTCTCAGTCTGTGTAAAGCTCCTGTATCTCCAGCTGTAATTGACTAAGTGCTAATCCCATCTCAGTACTAGCTGACTCCCTGACTGATCTTAAATGGCCATACCACTATTTACATCTCAGCGTGTCCAGGTACATACTGTAGGTGTGCCATCTAAAGACTGTTCTGAATACCACCGCTAGGGTGTTTCATTTTGTAAGGCAAAATATAAAATGTAAAATTTTTGCAGACTTTGTTTACGCCCCGAGTCTTAATGATGTAAAAGATATATATATGCCAAATTTCAAGAAGATTGGATAATATTTAGAGGTTGCACACTTTGATCAGTTTTGTAAAAGTAGGCAAAAAATATGATTTTTCAATGTTAATTACTTTTATTGGGAAAACTACAAATCACAAACTTAAAATAATACTAAAACTAGACACTAAGATTAATAGGTAGTATGATAGGCCAAAAATGTGTTATATTAATCAACTTTGAACAACGCAATCCCTTCTTTTGTTCGCTTGGTGACGACTTTTCTGTGATGCTCGACTACTCTCAACAAGAATTGTTTTTGTTGTTCGTCCCTGACCGATTCGTTAAACTTTCTTATCACAGCAATTCCTCTTTCTGTGGTATCATTTACCACCTTAAGAGCGTTCACATGGCTTCTTAGAGAATCACTGCAGTATTCTGTCACGTCGTGGATCCCAAACAATTCAAAGAACGTCTTTGTTTTATTAGTAACGAAATGGCTGAGGTCTTTTCCTTCAAAAACTAGGTTTTTACCCTCTAATCGTTTCATTTCCTTTTTCTTTGCAGGTCTGGTTTCTAAATTTTTATTCATCTTCCTTCTCAGCCTGAGTAATACGCTCGTCCAAAAAAGCCAATCCTACGTTTGTTTCTGACAGATACCAAAGGTGTCGCTTAGCAACTGTGAGAGCACTGTTTTTGACGTCTGCATCTGTGTAAGTGCTCAGAAGCTGTAGCATATCCAAATCATTCTTTGGAGCCCATCGACTTACAATTGCCTCGTGCCAAAAGCGAACATATACGAGGCTGACAAAATGTGCAACCCGTTTCATTCCTTTCAATTCTCTTTGAGGAATATTCAACTGTTTAGTGAAGAGGACAATTTTAAGTGCATATTGTCACGGGGCTTGGATTTTGAATATCCGGAGTTGTGGCTTGGGTTTCGGTGTCGGTAGCTTTCCACAGGATAAACCGGGCAGGCTGGATAAAAGTCTTTTTCATAGGACTTCTGAGAGGATTATGCTGGAGCTGAAAACTGAGGATTCAGTCATTGAAGTGAAGAAGCATGGAGTTCTAGGAACTTGCAGAGAAACTGGAACAGAATGCTGTAGATTCAAGGCTGTGGAGCACAGATTGACACACACACACACACACACACACACAGTACTGTGTGAGAGACGTTGCACTGGCGATTTCTTACCCAGAAATCCCCAGATTTATACCTGCAGACTGTTTCCCATTGGTTTTGCAAACCTTGCAGGTGACTGAGTGTTTTAGATTAGCTGATCCTTCCAAGGCGGCGATGCCCATCCCATACCTCTGCAGCTGGAAGCTGCACAAACGTTTGCTGCTGCCTCTGAGACCTCTCCTCCCAGATATGCCTGCAAGTCGAGCCCCTCGCCAGCAGCCCGCACCCCCACCGGAAGGACCGCGCCAGAACGTCCGGACAGGTAAGTACCGCTGGTCCCGGAACCCGATCCGCCGGACCGTGACATTACCCCCCTTTTAGGGATGGCCACTGGACAGCCACCAGGCTTGCTGGGATTCTCTTCATGAAACTTGTGAAGCAACACAGGGGCGTGTATATATGATGGATCCTCCCAAGAACGCTCTTCAGGACCATACCCCTTCCAGTCCAGGAGATATTGTAGACGACCGTGTCGCATCCGGGAATCAAGGACCTTCTTAACCTCGAAGTCGACCCCACGGTCTGTGACCACTCTTGGAGAACGGGGAAGAATTTTGCAGAACTTGTTTAAAATTAGGGGTTTTAGAAGCGAGCTATGGAAGGTTGTGAAGACTCTTAAATAGGAAGGTAACTTAAGTTTGTAAGTTACTGGGCTGATCACCTGTTCCACTGGGAAGGGACCGATGTAACGAGGAGCAAATTTCATAGACGGAACACGTAACCTCAAGTTACGAGTTGAGAACCAAACTTGATCACCTACAGATAGTTTAGGTGCAATTCTTCTTTTCTTATCCGCCCAGAATTTATAACGGATGGATGTCTTTCGTAGATTTTGATGAACTATTTTCCAAATTCTGGAGAGTTCCTTAAAAGTTTTTTGTACTGCAGGAAGATCCAGATTGGGTAGAGCCAAGAACTGAGGAACCCGGGGATGTAACCCATATACTGTGAAGAAGGGAGTATGACCTGTGGAAGAGTGGTAGGAATTGTTATGAGCAAATTCTGCCCATGGCAGCTGTTCGAACCATCCTGAGGAAGCCTGTTGAAGGCGAAACTAGTTGATCGCAGAGATGCCCTGTTTAATTGTCTGCCGGCAGACACCCGTGGTTTATGGGCTCCGTGTGATTTGAAGTAAGTTTACTCTTCGAATGCTATACCTGGGACAGAAATATCTACTGGACTCAGAGAATACAAATCTGAATTGACTATATCTAAGATTACCTTTTGGTTAGAACAAGCCTGTTCATTTGCATGGAAAACTACTCCATTCTGGGAGATTCAGAACTACACACTATACAATAGCTCTATGCATCTGGGAGCAAGTTTGTCCTGAAATAACTTTGTGAATAAATCGCTTAAGAGAGCGTATCACAAGTTCTATATGCTCTGTGTGTGTTTTGTTTTGTATTTTATTTTCAGTATACCGGTATTAGGAAACACTAGAATTATTTTAGGATATTTTTTATGAATGAATGAAAAAGATACTAGACATATGATCTTATACTCTACTCTTAATAAAATAAATTTTATTTATAATTCTCTTGTAATGATTGATGCTTGATTAGTGTTTTCAAGTAACTATTTTAGACTCACTCTATAGGTTTTTAGCGCTGGGAGACATCTTTTCTTTTGTGTATAGTCCTATAATTAGGGAGGATAGTGGAATTCTCACTACTCTCCATAGCAGCTTGAAGTCATTGAGTGAGGCAGAAAAGCGCAGTCCTCAACTTTCCCTTATTCCAGCTGTTTCGAACCAGTCTCCTGGGAGGAAGAGACATGAATTCTGAGGAAGGTCTCCAAATCTTGGTTGACTTTTTCCGTGCTCCCGTTGGTCTGAGGATGATATGCTGTAGAAAATTTTAGTTGAATTTGTAAAGCTGTGCAGAGAGCTCTCCAAAACCTGGCCACGAACTGGACTCAGCGATCGGAAACTATCTCGGTTGGCAGACCATGGAATCTGAAGATTTCTGAGATGAAGAGCTGTGCTAATTAAGGTGCCAAAGGAAGACCCTTGAGGGGTACAAATCGAGCCAACTTGGAGAAGCGATCGACAACTACCCAAATGGTTGTGTACCCTTTAGAGGTGGGTAAATCTGTGACAAAGTCCATAGAAAGATGTGTCCAAGGCAACTTGGGAACAGCTAACGGAGACAATTGCCCAATGGGACGTTGTCAAAGGATCTTGTGTTGTGCACATTTGGTACAGGAGGCAATGAAGGTAGAGATATCAGACTTTAAAGAAGGCCACCAATAAGAGCGCTGAATAAATTCAGTCGTCTTGTGGACTCCAGCATGACCGGAAAACCGTGAATAATGAGCCCAGGATAATAGCCTCTTCCGGAGAGAGAGAGGAACGAACACCCTCCCCACTGGGGGTTGAATCTTAGTCAAAACAAAATTTTGAGTCTCTAGTACCGGCTGAGGAGGAGGTGAGTCCTTAGAGTCGTCTGATGAGTAGGACCGGGAGAGAGCATCTGCTTTTTTGGTTTTGAGCCCCGGGTCTAAAAGTAAGAACAAAGTTGAATCTGGTGAAGAACATAGCCCACCGAGCTAAGCGAGGGTTCAGACACTGGATATTCCTGAGGAAGATGAGGTTCTTATGATCAGTGAAAATAGAGATGGGGAATTTGGCTCCCTCCAAGCAATACCGCCAGTCTTCTAGAGCTAACTTTACGGCCAAAAGTTCTTGCTCCCCTATAGTATAATTCCTCTCCGCTGGAAGAAATTTTTTGGAAAAGAATCCGCATGGATGCAACTTGTTATCCTCCGACCTCTGGGAGAGGACTGCTCCCACAGCGTCGGCAGAAGCGTCAACCTCCAATACAAAGGCTTTGTTGGTATCAGGTTGCCTTAGAACCGGAGCCGTAGTGAAGGCCTGTTTCAAGTGTAGGAACGCTGCTTCAGCCACTGATGACCATTCCCTAGGATTAGCCTCCTTCCGGGTGAGAGCGGTGATAGGAGCCACTATAGCAGAGAATCCCTTGATAAATCTTCAATAGAAGTTTGCAAAGCCCAAGAATCGCTGTATAGATTTAAGAGTGTTGGGTTTGGGCCAATCGAGGATCGCTTGTACCTTGGCTGGGTCCATCTCCAACCCAGAGCCTGAAATTATGTACCCCAGGAAAGGCATAGAAGGCTGTTCGAAAACACATTTTTCAAGCTTGCAGTATAAGTGGTGTTGCCGCAGTCTCTTAAGCACCTTTTGAACTTGCAAACGATGGTCTTTCATAGAGGACGAGAAAATCAAGATGTCATCTAGATAGACTACGACCGATTTATACAGTAGATCTCTGAAGATTTCGATTACAAAGTTCTGGAAAACAGCTGGCGCATTACTAAGGCCGAAGGGCATGACTTGATACTCGAAATGCCCATCTCGAGTGTTAAAGGCCGTTTTCCACTCATCACCCACTCTAATCCGGAACAGATTAAATGCTCCTCTGAGATCTAATTTGGAGAAGATTGAAGCACCCTTAACTCGATCAAAAAGCTCCGAGATCAGGGGTAATGGGTAACGATTTTTGATTGTTATTTTATTTAAACCCCAGTAATCGATGCAAGGGCGAAGACCTCCATCTTTTTTCTGTACAAAGAAAAGCCCTGCACCGGCCGGGGACGTGGAAGGCCGGATGAACCCTCTGGCCAGATTTTCCTTAATGTACTCCGACATGGATTCTGTCTCAGGAGCCGTGAGAGGGTATACTCGCCCCCTAGGAGGTGTTTTCCCAGGTAGAAGATCAATAGGACAGTCCCAGGATCTGTGAGGAGGAAGAACCTCTGCTGCTTGCTTGCTAAAGACATCGGAATAAGAAGAATACTGAGGCGGAATTAGAGGATGAGATTCCAGGTTGCATTGATTCAGAGGTTTGATACAAGGAAGACAGGAATGGGAACAGGTCTCTCCCCAAGCCAAAACTTGCATATTTTCCCAATTAATTCTTGGGTTGTGCCTCTGGAGCCAAGGAAGCCCTGAAACAATATCATGAGTAGCCTTCAGAATAACTAAGAAATTAAGTAACTCCTTATGGAGTGCTCCTACACATAACTGAAGAGGGAGAGTCTGTTGGGTGACAATTCCACTGGATATTCTGCTGCCGTCCACAGCGGAAAGAGAAATTGGACGAGGAAGCTTGACTGTAGGTATCTGAAATTGCTGCACCACATCTGCTGTGACGAAATTCCCAGCGGCTCCCGAATCTAGAAGAGAATGGAAATGTTTAGGACCCTGCGGCAAGGTCAAGGTAACTTCAAAGGCTGGTTCAGAGTGAGATGGAGACGAATTCAACACTCCTAACCTAGTGTCTCCACGGCTGGTTAGGAGGTCCAGTTTCCCGGACGCTGAGTGCAGGAAGCTACCAAGTGGTCGGAAGCTCCGCAATACAGACACAAGTTCTCCCTGCGTCTCCTTTGACATTCCTCAGGCGTGAGGCGAGCCCTATTAACTTGCATAGGCTCATCTTGAGTCACCTCAGGTGGAGAGGTAGAAGGAGGTGGCAGAGGACGGAATCTCGGACGTTCCCCTCGATTCTTTTCCAATTGTCGCTCTCGGAAGTGCAGATCCACCTTGGTACACAGGGAAATCAGATTGTCCAACTTGGGTGGTAAATCCCTAGTAGCCAGTTCATCCTTAAATTTCTCTGCCAGACCACTCCAGAAGGCGGCTACTAATGCTTTCTCGTTCCAACGGAGTTCAGAGGCATAGGTCTGAAACTGTACTGCGTACTGACCGACGGTCCGGTTCCCTTGCCGGAGACGCATTATCTCAATAGAAGCCGATGTGGTCCCTCCGGGTTCGTCAAAAATCTTCCGGAAGGAGACTAGGAATTCAGAGTAATTATCAAGTAGGGGATCGGCTCTTTCCCACAGAGGTGACACCCAGTCCAGATCAGAGCCTGCCAGGAGAGATACTATATAAGCAACTTTAGCTTTCTGGGACGGGAAGTTGAAAGGCTGCAGAGAGAAATTAATCTCACACTGATTCAAGAACCCACGACACATCTTCGGGTTCCCGTCGAACTTGGTTGGCGTGGGTAGGCGTAATTAAGAGGGTGACGCAACCATCGGCACTGGAGGAGGTGCAACCTGTTGAGGTTCAGTTCGTCGACTGGCGGCCATGTTGGCGATGTCGACCTGCATGGAATCTTGGCAAGTAGATATACCTTGAAAAAATTGCGCCAACTGACGCTGGGACTCCTCCAGACTCCCGACACGAGAAGCGATACCCTGTAGAAGGTCCGTACTGGAACCTTGCGCTCCCTCCGGATCCATATCGCCAGTGCAAACTGTCACGGGGCTTGGATTTTGAATATCCGGAGTTGTGGCTTGGGTTTCGGTGTCGGTAGCTTTCCACAGGATGAACCGGGCAGGCTGGATAAAAGTCTTTTTCATAGGACTTCTGAGAGGATTATGCTGGAGCTGAAAACTGAGGATTCAGTCAGTGAAGTGAAGAAGCATGGAGTTCTAGGAACTTGCAGAGAAACTGGAACAGGATGCTGTAGATTCAAGGCTGTGGAGCACAGATTGACACACACACAGTACTGTGTGAGAGACGTTGCACTGGCGATTTCTTACCCAGAAATCCCCAGATTTATACCTGCAGACTGTTTCCCATTGGTTTTGCAAACCTTACAGGTGACTGAGTGTTTTAGATTAGCTGATCCTACCAAGGCGGCGACGCCCATCCCATACCTCTGCAGCTGGAAGCTGCACAAACGTTTGCTGCTGCCTCTGAGACCTCTCCTCCCAGATATGCCTGCAAGTCGAGCCCCTCGCCAGCAGCCCGCACCCCCACCGGAGGGACCGCGCCAGAGCGTCCGGACAGGTAAGTACCGCTGGTCCCGGAACCCGATCCGCCGGACCGTAACACATATATTGCCTTTGCCATTCACCTTGTTTGATGCAGAGCCCCTGGGATCCTGAAACTGAAGTCGTTTTCAGACCAACATCCAAGGTACAGGAGTGAGAGTTGTAATAACTCTTTGTAGTCTTCTCTTGGATGACTACACCACTAGGCACCTTTTCTAGCAGCCAAATTCCTCTTTTGGTTCCCATTTTAAAGTTCAATTACCTGCAGAAGATGAAAGAAATACATGAGAAGCCCGTTAGTACAAAGCACTTCAATATTAGAAATGTCACTAGTTTGAGATAAAAGTGATCAATGTGTGCAACCCCTTAATATTATCCAATCTTCTTGAAATTTGGCATATATATCTTTTACATCACTGAGACTCGGGGTATAAGCAAAGTCATATGAAAATCACATCTTTGGAAAAATGAAACACCCTAACCACCGCGGTATCCGTTCAGATGGTCGACCATGTTATGGTCGACAGTCATTAGGTCGACCACTATTGGTCGACATTGACATGGTCGACATGGACACATGGTCGACGCGTGAAAATGGTCGACACGTGAAAAGGTCGACATGATTTTTTTAACTTTTTTTTTCTTTTGGGGAACTTTTCCATACTTTACGATCCACGTGGACTACGATTGGAACGGTAATCTGTGCCGAGCGAAGCGGTAGCGGAGCGAAGGCACTATGCCCGAAGCATGGCGAGCGAAGCGAGCCATGCGAGGGGACGCGGTGCACTAATTGGGGTTCCCAGTCACATTACGCAAAAAACGACACCAAAAAAAGTTAAAAACTCATGTCGACCTTTTCATGTGTCGACCTTTCACGTGTCGACCATTTTCATGTGTCGACCATGTGTCCATGTCAATGTCGACCAATAGTGGTCGACCTAATGACTGTCGACCATAACATGGTCGACCATTCATACCGGAACCACCACCGCGGCATCTGTGCCTTGCTGGTTCCAACCAGCATCCAGAAAACCTGCATTGCTGATATCCCACAGCATTTTCAGAAAACCTGTGCTGCTGGTTCTGCCCAGCACTCCGGAAAACCTGCATTGCTGACATCACACAGCATTCCCAGAAAACCTGTGCTGCTGGTTCCGCCCAGCACTTCGGAAAACCTGCATTGCTGACATCACACAGCATTCTCAGAAAACCTGTGCTACTGGTTTCGTCAGTACTTCGGAAAACCTGCATTGCTGACATCACAAAGCATTCTTAGAAAACCTGTACTGCAGGTTCCGTCCAGCACTTCGGAAAACCTGCGTTGCTGACTCCACACAGCCTTCTGCCAATCTGTCTGCTGGTAACTCCCAGCATTCCTACTGCTAGTCTTCATAGACTTTCCGTTTTCAGTGACCATCCAGCTATCCAGTGCACTGGTGGTTCATGCCACCAGTGTTTCAGTACTCAAATAGCTGGTCACTTCCTCTCCTACATTCCTCAGCCAACTGCCAGGACTGCATGAGGAGATCATTAAGATCTTAAGCCTGCGCAATTCTGTCCACAACTCTCAAGTCCAAAACCAGAGACCAGACCTAGACCGTGTTCACAAATAACCTCAGCCATGACAATGTGCTCATGTTTTTATGGAGGAAAATTATCCAATATCACATGTGTGAATGGCAAAAATATGTGACCCTTTGCTTTCAGTATCTGGTATGACCCCCTTCTGCAGCAATAACTGCATGTAAACATTTCCAGTAATTGTTGATTAGTCCTGAACATTGGCTTGGAGGAATTTTACCCCATTCCTCCGTACAAAACAGCTTCAACTCTGTTATGTTGGTGGGTTTCCTCACATAAACTGCTCGCTTCAGGTCTTCCACAACATTTCCATTGGATTAAGGTCAGGACTTTGACTTGCCCATTCCAAAACTTTAAATGTATTATTCTTTAACCATTCTTTGGTCGATTGACTTGTGTGCTTTGAGTCGTTGTCTTGATGCATGACCCATGTTATCTTGAGATGCAGCTCATGGACAGATGTCCTGACATTTTCCTTTAGAATATTCTGATATAAATAATTTTTCATTGTCCCATCAATGATGGCAAGTCATCCTGGGACAGATGCAGCAAAACAGGCACAAACCAAGATACTACCACCACCACCACCACTTTATTTCACAGATAGTATTTATGCTGGAATGCAGTGTTCTCTTTTTTCCAAACACCACTAGGTAGCTGCTGCAACCGGCTACTTCTCACATAGGTAGCCAGGCAGCGCACATATTCCTGTGCCTCGGTACCCTCCACCCCTCCTGGCTTGACCTTCTATGTCTGCAGCATCTGAAGAGCTGCATTGTTTGACCAGGAGGAGGCTGGTGGAAGCTGCTGGTCCGGGGCAACATAAGTACAACCTAGCATGCACCCCTGCCCTCCATACTGCCTATCCATACTGTCCTCCATACTGCCTAGTAATGTGTAAAAGGGGGCTCTGCCTGGCGTAATGTGTAAAAGGGGCTCTGCCTGGAGTAATGTGAAAAAAGGAGCTCTGACTTGTGTAGTGTGCAATAGTGGGCTCTGTCTGGCGTAATGTGTAAAAGGGGGCACTGCCTGGCATAATATGTAAAAGGTGGCACTGCCTGGAGTAATGTGTAATAGGGGGAACTTCCTGGCATAATATGTAAAAGGGGCACTGCCTGGAGTAATGTGTAATAGGGTGCACTGCCTGGAATAATGTGTAATAGAGGGCTCTGGAGTAATGTTTAAAAGGGGGCACTACCTGGCATAATGTGTAAGTAGGGGTCTCAGTCTGGAGTTATGTGTAAAAGGGGGCTCTGTCTGGAGTAATGTGTAGAAGGGGGCTCTGCCTGGCTTATTGTGTAAAAGGGGGCTCTGTCTGGAGTCGTGTAATAGGGGGCTCTGTCTGGAGTAATGTGTAAAAGGGGATCTGTCTGGAGTAATGTGTAATAGGGGGCTCTGCCTGGCGTATTGTGTAAAAGGGGGCTCTGTCTGCAATAATGTGTAAAAGGGGGCACTGTATGGAGTAATGTGTAAAATGTGGCTCTGTCTGAAGTAATGTGTAATAGTGGGCTCTGTCTGGAGTAATGTGTAATAGGGTGCTCTTCCTGGAGTAATGTGTAATAGGGGGTTCTGTCTGGAGTAATGTGTGAAAAGGGGGACTGTCTGCAGTAATGTGTAAAAGGAGCTCTACCTAGTGTAATGTATATAAGTGGCACTACTGTGTGGCGTAGTTTGAATAATGGAAACTAGGTACTTTTTGCTCTACTTTTTGGACTGGAGTGGCTCTCTCCATATCCTTATATTGTTTGACACCGCAGAACATTGGTTATCTACTGTGAGTGTGGATAGTACCTATATAGTAACGTAGTTTCTGAGGTTGAAAAAAGACAATTTGTCCATCGAGTTCAATCTGTTGGTGATCTCCTACACTTTAATATTTTAAAACTGATTTTAACTGTGGTGAATGTTTAGCTGTTATGTCAATTCATCTTTTTTTTATATATACTATAGTGCATGATTTACCCCCCCATAACCCTGCATATCCTTATCCATTAGGAATTTATCTAGCCCATTCTTAAAAGTAATGATCGAGTCCGCCATTACTACTCTCTCAGGCAGGGAATTCCAAATACGTATTGTCCATACTGTGAAGAAACCTTTCCATCTCTGGGTGCGAAATCTCCTCTCCTCTAACCTAAGTGGGTGTCCGTATGTCCCTTGTGTTGTTCTTACCAAAAACAAACCCCCCCCCCCACTAGCTCTGTGTATTGTCCCCTTATATATTTGTAAATGTTTATCATGTCTCCTCTTAATCTCCCTTTTTCCAGTGTAAACATGCCTAGCCTAGCAAGCTTTTCCTCATATTCTAGTGTCTCCAACCCCTTAATCAATTTGGTCCCCCTTCTCTGAACCTTTTCTAGTTCCAGGATATCCTTTTTATAGTAGGGTGCCCATAATTGTGCACAGTATTCGGGATGTGGCCTCACTAGTGATTTATATAATGGGAGTACAACACTCTCATCCCTTGCCTTATTTGCTGCATTCCTACTTTGGATACTACTGCTAAATTTGTTATCTATGTGAACAACTAAATCTTTTTCCAATAATCCCCTAGTTTTTCCCCATTTAGTGTGTAGGTAGTATATTTGTTCTTGCTACCGAAGTGCATTACCTTACATTTGTTTATATTTAACCTCATTCTCCATTTTGCTGCCCATTCTTCTAGTTTAAATAAGTACCGTATTTTTCGGACCATAAGACGCACCTAGTTTTTAGAGTAGGAAAACTGGAAAAAAAATATTCTGAACCAAATATATTTATGAAAATGTTGAACAGTAATAGACCAAGTGCAAACCCTTGTGGCACTCTACTTAGTACTTCAGTCCATTTCGAGAAAGTTCCATTTATTACCACTCGCTACTCCCTTTTATCCAAGTTTCTAACCAAAGTGCATATTATGCTCCCTAGCCCAAGTTCTCTTAATTTGTAGATAAGCCTCATGTGAGGTACTGTCAAAAGCTTTAGCAAAGTCTAAAAAGATTACATCCACCTCTTTACCCTGATCTAGGTGCACACTAACTTTTTCATAAAAGCCTATTAAGTTAATTTGACATGATCTATCCTTCACAAATCCATGTTGGTTCCTATTAATAACCTTTTTGGACTTCAAAGAACTCATGTATTCTATCTCTCAAAGTACCTTCCCCACTATAGATGTAAGACTTACTGGTCTGTAATTACCCAGTTCATATTTACTTCCCTTTTTAAATATCAGCAAAACTTCCGCTATACGCCAGTCTTTGGGAACCATGCCTGATGTGAGTCATTGAAAATCAAATATAGGGGTCTTGCGAATTCAAGACACCTATATAGGATGCGGTTGGGATGCCGGCAGTCAGAATCTTGGCGCCGAAATCCCAACACGTGGCCAGAATGCAGATGCCGGAACTCCGACATCAGCCGAAATACCAGCGCTGGAATCCCAATCATATATATTCGGCCCACTATTATCTTGAGCCCATGGTGGTGGTGGTGAGGGGGGGGGGGGGGGTATTTATATATATATATATATATATATATATATATATATATATATATAGAAAAAAAAAATTTTCTTTAATTTATACTTCTCATTTTGTATGGATCAATAAAGGAAAATTAAATAACATAATCCAGTTGGATCTGATTCTTTTGATTTGACATAAGTAAACTTATAGTGATGAATGGGACATATATGGGATATGTTTACCCTGTACTTTGATTGCTCATCATATTCTGGCGTCTAAGAGATAAAATGAGCGTTCTAGGTGAGGCAGGATGGGAATTAGCTGTGGCATAGAGTCCTACGCATAGACACAGTGTCAGTATTGATATTGGTTTGATTTTCATGACTGAAGATGGAAGGAATCACATTTGATCTTCACACATGGTGTTTTGTCAGTCAGATTTCTGCAAGCGTGGCTGTGTGCCCACAAAGATTCATCATACCAAAGTGCTCAGCAGAAGCGCAGAAGATCTGCCCATCTGAGGAGCGCAGAGCTGTAATGGAAAGCCATTCATTGCTGGGGGTCATCATACAGGTATTTTCCATATTATATGTTTTTATGTTTTCACATGACCAGGGCCGGTGCAAGGTTTCTTGGCACCCTAGGCAAATTGTCTGCCTACTGCCCCCCAACGTCATCAGTTACTCACTTTCCCAGTCACTAAGGTGAAAGTTCATAGGTGGCATCTCATACATTTCCCAGCCGTCTGACTGCATTATCTCTCAAAGATATCATTATTTCATAGCTACACTCAGTGGCACCACCTTCCATGATCCTGGCTCCCTACCCAGCTGCCTATCTCTTTCTATTTCATTCATCTCACATACATACATACATACATACACTGCCTCCCTCATACATACATACATACATACATACATACATAGCCTCTCTCATACATACATACATTTCCATACACTGCCTCTCTCATATATACATTTATACTCTCTCATTCCTTCACAACTCTCTACTTTTTCTCTGTCTTTCTCATTCTCGCTCTCTTTTACATATATATTATCTCCCTTTATTTCTGCCACACACACATCTCTCTTTCTATTTTATTCTGTCTCTTATACATATATACATACATATTCACTGCCTCTCTCATACAGACACTGCCTTTCTCATACATACATACATACATACATACATACATACATACATACACTGCCTCTCTCATACATACATAAATATTCACTGACTCTCTCATACATACACTGCCTCTCTCATACATACATATTCACTGCCTCTCTCATACATACATACATACATACATACACTGCCTCTCTCATACATACACTGCCTCTCTCATACATACATATTCACTGCCTCTCTCATACATATATACATACATACATACACTGACTCTCTCATACATACACTGCCTCTCTCATACATACACTGCCTCTCTCATACATACATACATACATATTCACTGACTCTCTCATACATACACTGCCTCTCTCATACATACATACATACATACACTGCCTCTCTCATACATACACTGCCTCTCTCATACATACATACATACATACATACACTGCCTCTCATACATACACTGCCTCTCACATACATACATACATACATACATACACTGCCTCTCTCATACATACATACATACATACATACATACATAGCCTCTCATGCATACACTGCCTCTCTCATTCATACATACATACACTGCCTCCATCATACATACATACACTGCCTCTCATACATACATACATACATACACTGCCTCTCTCATATATACATTCATACATACATACACACACTGCCTCTCTCATACATACACTGCCTCCCTCATACATATATACATACACTGCCTCTCTCATACATACATACATACATACATAGCCTCTCTAATACATACATACATACATACATACATACACTGCCTCTCATACATACATACACTGCCTCTCTCATATATACATTCATACATACATACACTGCCTCTCTCATACATACACTGCCTCCCTCATACATACACTACCTCTCTCATACATACATACATACATACATACATACATACACTGCCTCTCTCATACATACATACATACAATGCCTCCCTCATACATACACTGCCTCTCTCATACATACATACATACAATGCCTCCCTCATACATACATACATACATACACTGCCTCTCTCATACATACATACATACATACATACATACATACACTGCCTCTCTCATATATACATTCATACATACATACACTGCCTCTCTCATACATACACTGCCTCCCTCATACATATATACATACACTGCCTCTCTCATACATACATACATACATACATACATACACTGCCTCTCTAATACATACACTTCCTCTCATACATACATACACTGCCTCCATACATACACACAGGGTTGATATCGGGTGACCGGCGGTTGGGAGACCACCGGTCACCATACTGAAGCAGGGATCCCGTCTGTCAGATGGCCGCCGGGGGGAGGGAGGGGGGGGGACATCCATACACTGCCTCCATACATATATAAACATACACTGTCTCTATACATCCATACACAGCCTCCATACATACATATATACATCCAAACACTGCCTCCATACATACACACACATATATACATCCATACACTGCCTCCATACACATATACAGTACATCCATACACTGCCTCCTTACATATATACAATACGTCCATACACTGCCTCCATACATATATACACTACATCCATACACTGCCTCCATACATATATACAGTACATCCATACACTGCATCCACACATACATACATACACTGCCTCCATACATATACACATCCATACACTGCCTCCATACATACACACACATATATACATCCATACACTGCCTCCATACACATATACATTCATACATACACACATATATACACCCATACACTACCTCCATACATACACACATATATACAATACAGCGATACACAGCCTCCATACGTACGTACATACATATATACATTAATACACACACTGCACCGTACGTACGTACGTACTGTATATACATCCATACACTGCCTCCATACACATATACATTCATACATACATACACACATATATACAGCCATACACTACCTTCATACATACATCCATACACTACCTCCGTACATACACACATATATACACAATACAGCGATACACTGCCTCCATATGTACATACATATATACATTCATACACACACTGCACCGTACGTACACTGCCTCCATACATACACACATATATACAGCCATACACTACCTCTATACATATATACAGTACATCCATACACTGCCTCCGTACATACGTACGTACATACATACACACATATATACAATACATCGGTACACTGCCTCCATACGTACATACCTACATATATACATTCATACACTGCCTCCGTCCGTCCGTACATACATATATACATTCATACACGGCCTACGTACGTACACAGCCTCCATACCTCCTCCATATGTACATACATATATACATACACTGCCTCCATACATACATACATACATCCATACACTGTCTCCATACATACATCTATACACTGCCTCCATATGTACATACATATATACACACATACATAGCCTCCATACATACACACATATATACACTGTCTCCATACATCTATATACACATAATGTCATCATACATACTGTGCATAAATCCAACCCCCCTCCCACCTTCAGTGCACACTTTTGCAGCTACCACTTCCCCGGGGTGTGACTCCAGGCAGCCACTACTCCGGGTGCCCCACCATCGCTCCAAGGGGGCGACATCTTACCGCTGGCCAGGAAGCTGTACTGTTCCCCGCTGCTGTCACCATCTTCCGGTTCACTGCTGCTGTTGCCGGCGGCTCCATAGTGCACAGCAACAGGTGAGGGGCGGGCGGCCGGCTGCTGCTGGCGGGAGGCACTGTTCCTGGTGCTGCCGCCAGCTCCGACTGCACAGTGCGCTGAAGATAGCGCGCCTGCTTCTGGGGGAGGGGGGGGGGGGGCTGATGCCGCACTTGTCCTCAATCCCCTCCGGAACCCACAGAACTATATTTAAAAAAAAACCGGTGCCGTGGGTTGCGGTGGAAAGTGGAGGCTGCTCACTCCTAGTTGTGCTGCTAAGTGCCGCCCTCCAGCGGCCGGCGCTCTAGGCAGCTGCCTAAAGCTGCCTAGTGATAGCGCCGGCCCTGCACATGACATTTGTTTACATGCTGTGTCAGAAAGGATTTTTCACACTGTAGATAAAATAAAGACACATTTGGTGAACTCTTACATCTGCCAGAAAAAGGTAATGTAGCTTAATTTACCTGAAGCAAATTTACACCATTCAGAATTTCATTTGCATTCAATGCAAAACAATCAGCGAACAAAGTTAACGTTTTAGCAGATGCTCTCCAGGCCTCCTTTTAAAGACTTACCGTAATAAAAAGCTGCATTTTTAATCAATCATAGCAAAATGGTGAGGCTGCACTGGACTGATGCATCATATGCCCTCTATAGCAGACAGCACCAAACCAGAATGATCACATTGGATCTGTTATGTCCTGCTAATGAAATTGGCTTTTTCTTATAGTCACAGTGCTGGAAATGTAGCTAGCGTACATGGTTTGTGGAATATCCTGGTGAAATCATAGCTATAGTATTCTAAACTTCCATCTGCGCAGGTTTATATTGCTAGGACATGGATGGCTCCTGCTTCTCCCACTGTCCCCACTGGATGGCCCTGGTCAACATTACTGTCTCCCATGAGCGTTTTATGTATCAGAAGCAAAAGTGTCCTCTGAAGTTTGATAGAATCTGGACCTTCTGGCAAGAATCTAGATATGATCTTGAGCCCTTTTCCCACAGATCATTCCTAATCCATTTATGATTAATTTTATAGTGCCCATGTCTCCTATTGTGGTATTACTTTTGCCGATTTTTATTTTTTATTTTTTATGCACATAATAGCTATTGTCCTATTTTATGCTTGTCTTATTTATTGATCTCTTTGTATGCTCTATAGGCACTGAGCAGAGCTGGATTAAGGCATTGGGGGGCCCGGGGTTCTTGAGATAGGGGGGCCCTAAGGTCTAAAATGTTATATATACTGCTCAAAAAAATAAAGGGAACACTAAAATAACACATCCTAGATCTGAATGAATGAAATATTCTTATTAAATACTTTGTTCTTTACATAGTTGAATGTGCTGACAACAAAATCACACAAAAATTATCAATGGAAATCAAATTTATTAACCCATGGAGGTCTGGATTTGGAGTCACCCTCAAAATTAAAGTGGAAAAACACACTGCACGCTGATCCAACTTTGATGTAATGTCCTTAATACAAGTCAAAATGAGGCTCAGTAGTGTGTGTGGCCTCCATGTGTCTGTATAACCTCCCTACAACCCACACAAGTAGCTCAGGTAGTGCAGCTCATCCAGGATGGCACATCAATGCGAGCTGTGGCAAGAAGGTTTGCTGTGTCTGTCAGCATAGTGTCCAGAGCATGGAGGCGCTACCAGGAGACAGGCCAGTACATCAGGAGATGTGGAGGAGGCCGTAGGAGGGCAACAACCCAGCAGCAGGACCGCTACCTCCGCCTTTGTGCAAGGAGGAACAGGAGGAGCACTGCCAGAGCCCTGCAAAATGACCTCCAGCAAGTCACAAATGTGCAAGTGTCTACTCAAACGATCAGAAACAGACTCCATGAGGGTGGTATGAGGGCCCGACATCCACAGGTGGGAGTTGTGCTTACAGCCCAACACCGTGCAGGACGTTTGGCATTTGCCAGAGAACACCAAGATTGTCAAATTCGCCACTGGCGCCCTGTGCTCTTCACAGATGAAACAGGTTCTCACTGAGCACATGTGACAGACGTGACAGAGTCTGGAGACGCCAAGGAGAACATTCTGCTGCCTGCAACATCCTCCAGCATGACCGGTTTGTGAGTGGGTCAGTAATGGTGTGGGGTGGCATTTCTTTGGGGGGCCGCACAGCCCTCCATGTGCTCGCCAGAGGTAGCCTGACTGTCATTAAGTACCGAGATGAGTTCCTCAGACCCCTTGTGAGACCATACTGCTGGTGCGGTTGGTCCTGGGTTCCTCCTAATGCAAGACAATGCTAGACCTCATGTGGCTGGAGTGTGTCAGCAGTTCCTGCAAGACGAAGGCATTGATGCTATGGACTGGCCCGCCCGTTCCCCAGACCTGAATCCAATTGAGCACATCTGGGACATCATGTCTCGCTCCATCCACCAACGCTACGTTGCACCACAGACTGTCCAGGAGTTGGCGGATGCTTTAGTCCAGGTCTGGGAGGAGATCCCTCAGGAGACCATCCGCCATCTCATCAAGAGCATGCCCAGACGTTGTAGGGAGGTCATACAGGCACGTGGATGCCACACACACTACTGAGCCTCATTTTGACTTGTTTTAAGGACATTACATCAAAGTTGGATCAGCCTGTAGTGTGTTTTTCCACTTTAATTTTGAGGGTGACTCCAAATCCAGACCTCCATGGGTTAATAAATTTGATTTCCATTGATAATTTTTGTGTGATTTTGTTGTCAGCACATTCAACTATGTAAAGAACAAAGTATTTAATAAGAATATTTCATTCATTCAGATCTAGGATGTGTTATTTTAGTGTTCCCTTAATTTTTTTGAGCAGTGTATATATATATATATATATATATATATATATATATACATACACACACACACAATGTATCGTTTAAACTAGGGGAGTTTGGATAAATTAGCTATTTTACATATATATATATATATATATATATACACACACATATACACATATATATATATATATATATATATATATATATATATATATATACACACACACACACACACACACTCACCGCAGCCTAACCCTAATACTATACTCCCACTGCAGCCTAAACCTATTCCCCCCCCCCCCCCCCTCCCACCCGCATGTTACCTCTCCGTGGGCCTGGCAAACACTCGTTGGGGATACCAGCGGTCAGGGATCCGAGCAGTGTCGTAATTCCAGTGTCTGTATTTCGAACGCTGGGATACCGACTGCCAGGATCCCCACCCTGCTTATATATATATATTACAGAATAATCAGCGGCAACTGTATTGAACAAGTCACATACAACCGACGTTTCGAGGCTCGCAGACCCTTTTTCAAGGTGTGAATAAGGGGAGAAAAAGGTCTGCGAGCCTCGAAACGTCGGTTGTATGTGACTTGTTCAATACAGTTTTTGTTTACTGTACTGCAACGTTTTGAGGTAATCCCCCCCAACTGTCATCAGGACCCACTTGTCCTGATGACGGGGGGAAGTATCCCGAAATATCGAAGTTAAGCACTTCATCTTTCACCAAGTGCTGAGTCCGGGAGTGTGGTGTGGTGTGGTGTGGTGTGGTGTGGTGTGGTGTGGTGTGGTGTGTGTGTGTGTGTGTGTGTGTGTGTGTGTGTGTGTGTGTGTGTGTGTGTGTGTGTACAGGCAGAACTCTGGGAGGCAACGGAGTCATCTGCCGCCGGGCTCCTGCTCTGAAGGGGGCACCTCTCCTCCCATTCTGTGACACCATTGAATTAAGTTAATTGATAGCTGCCGCTATCTTTTCAGTGGCCGACTTCCTCACTGGTCCCTGCACCTTACAAATCACAACCTCTTTATTATACACATTTTACAAGTGTCACACCCAGGATTAGAAACCACAACCTATTAAACTGGAAGCAGACACCTTACTGATGAAGCTATTTGCTCCTGTATAGGAAATATGAGAATTTTAACTATATGAAGTTACGTCATCTCTGACAATTACACGTAACGTCATATAGTTAGAATGCTCATGCTTACTGTACAGGATCAAATAGCTCCATTAGTA
Organism: Pseudophryne corroboree; assembly: GCF_028390025.1. Classification (NCBI taxonomy): domain Eukaryota; kingdom Metazoa; phylum Chordata; class Amphibia; order Anura; family Myobatrachidae; genus Pseudophryne; species Pseudophryne corroboree. Next base: position 151,482,726 of record NC_086444.1, on the reverse strand, counting down.
AAGTGTCTGCTGTCAGTGTAACAGGTCATGGGTTCCAATCCTGGGTATGACTGCTAAGAAATGTGTGATTTAAAATAAAAGACAATTGAATGTATATAAATACAGCATATACATTTTTTTCAGAACACTACACACACACACACACACACACATATATATTTATCTTAATGTAGGAAATAGGGGGGCACCTATATTTATCTTGCCTCTGGGCAACTGGGACGAACTTACGCCACTGTGTGTGTGTGTGTGTGTGTGTGTGTGTGTGTATATATATATATATATATATATATATATATATTATATATGTATATATATAATATATATATATATTGTGTGTGTGTAGCAAGCTGCAGCGTGACACATTATTGGGCAGCTGAGCCGTCGCTCAGCACAAGCAGCCCAGGAAGCGCTCAGCGGCGCCGGGGGCTGTGTGAGCGGCGGCTGCTGCTGGGCTCATAGTGGGGAGGGGAGCGCAGTGCAGTGCCGCGGATCGGATTACAGATCCGATCTGTGGCGCGTGACGGGGGGCCCGGGGTACTTAACCCCGGAGCCCCCCCCTTAATCCGGCTCTGGTACTGAGCTCTGCTCAGCATTTATGCTAATGCTGTTTGATTTATTTATTGTTACTTACCGCATTTTATAATCCTCAATGTTTTGACATGATATGCTCACTTTTTAGTGTTTCTGTTGTTTTATTTTGTTTCCTATTGTTTTTGTATTCTTGGAAAAATTTCAAAATAAGTACTTGATTTAAAAAATTCCAGGTGCCTCTAACAAGACTCCCTAAATTTTTAAATGAAATAGTAGAAAATTCTTTACATACTACATTTTCCTTTTACTATAATAATACAATGTTAATAACAATAAAGAATGTCAACACCCAAAATCTACATCAACTATATATTCTACTAGTTCCCCCTCCACTCACCTCTTATCTTACAGATACATCTTCTGAATATGGATAAAGCAATTTGACAAATACTGGTGAGAGGTCCAAGTCAGCTAGGAATCCTACCTTCTATAACTTGTATAAAATAAATCTATATCATTTTTATTTTTGTATTGAACATATTTTACCTCTGTGCATTTGTACTGTATGGGACAGTTGGATAAGATGTTACATGGCTGTATGAACATACAGGGCATCCGGAAAGTATTCACAACGCTTCACTTTTTCCACATTTTATTATATTACAGCCTAATTTCAAAATGGAATAAATTAATTTTTTCCCTTAAAATTCTACACACAATAACCCATAAAAACAATGTCAAAAAAGTTTTTTTTGCAAATGTATTAAAAATAAAAAACTAAGAAATCACATGTACATAAGTATTCACAGCCTTTGCCATGAAGCTCAAAATTGAGCTCAGGTGCATCCTGTTTCCACTGATCATCATTGAGATGTTCCTACAGCTTAATTGAAGTCCACCTGTGATAAAATCAGTTAATTGGACATGATTTGAAAAGGCACACACCTATCTATATTAGGTCCCACACTTGACAGTGCATGTCTGAGCACAAACCATTATAAAGTCAAAGGAATTGTCTGTAGACCTCCGAGACAGGATTGTCTCAAGGCACAAATCTGGGGAAGGAGGAGAACCTTCCAGAAGGACAACCATCTCTACAGCAATCCACCAATCAGGCCTGTATGGTAGGGTGGCCAGACGGAAGCCACTCCTCAGTAAAAAGCACATGGCAGCCCACTTGGAGTTTGCCAAAATGCAACTGAAGGACTCTCAGACCATGACAAACAAAATTCTCTGGTCTGAGGAGACAAAGATTGAACTCTTTGGCGTGAATGCCATGCGTCATGTTTGGGGGAAACCAGGCACTGCTCATCACCAGGCCAATACCATCCCTACAGTGAAGCATGGTGGTGGCAGTGTCATGCTGTGGGGATGTTGTTCAGCGGCAGAAACTGGGAGACTAGTCAGGCTAGAGGGAAAGATGAATGCAGCAATGTACAGAGAGTTCTGGATGAAAACCTGCTCCAAAGCACACGACCTCAGACTGGGGCGACAGTTCATCTTTCAGCAGGACAAAGACCCTAAGCACACAGCCAAGATATCAAAGGAGTGGCTTCAGAACAACTCTGTGAATGTCCTTGAGTGGCCCAGCCAGAGCCCAGACTTAAATCCGATTGAACATCTCTGGAGAGATCTGAAAATGGCTGTGCACCGACGCTTCCCATCCAACCTGATGGAGCTTGATAGGTGGTGCAAAGAGAAATGAGTGAAACTGCCCAAAGATAGGTGTGCCAAGCTTGTGGCATCATATTCAAAATGACTTGAGGCTGTAATTGCTGCCAAAGTTGCATCAACAAAGTATTGAGCAAAGGCTGTGAATACTTATGTATTCCTTAGTTTTTTATATTTAATAAATTTGCAAAATTTGCAAAAATCTAAAAAAAAAAAATCACGTTGTCATTATGGGGTATTGTGTGTAGAGTTTTGAGGAAAAAATGAATCTATTCTATTTTGGAATAAGGCTGTAACAAAATGTGGAAAAAGTGAAGCGTTGTGAATACTTTCCGGATGCACTGTATATTCAGCTGGTCTGGACTTTTGCTCCTCAGTTTTCCATGTACTTTTACCACTTGATTAGTTGGGGCAGTTAATTCCATGGCTTGTAAAAACATATATTTAAATTGTTGTCTTATTATGCTAAAAAGAAGCCAACCCCTATATACCCGCTTATGGATTGCATTGATTACCTCTACATTGCCACAATAGAAAATTAAAATCACACACTTCAGAAGAATGTGTTTATCCCAGTTTGATAAAAGCCTTGTCCTTTGGCATTACTACACATAAACTGGTCACTCGTAAGCATTGAGACCATGTAATCTGTATTGTGCCTTTGACCTTGTTAGTGTCATCCGGCTCTTGCTTGTTTTTGTTTATTTTCTCTTTGTCTAATGAGCACCGTGCTGCATAACTTAGCAAATGCAAAACTAAGAGACTAAACAAAAAAAAGTAAGCAGGGTAATAATAACATTGCACAACAAATAAAACGTTGTGTGGTATATTCATAATCCACATTAAATGGTAAAGCGCTCTAAGTGAGGATTAATATATTAAAAATACACTTTTGATCACCGTATGCCTACACAGTTCTCACACAGGCGAGTCTAAAGGAAAGTTGCACATATCAAAATAGACCCAGTGTCATAGTAATGAGGCTATTCATGCTGTCTCTTCATTCTGAGTCTATCATACAGGGTGTCTATTGTGAAGGGGAGTTCATTGTAAAACAGCCACCTGCCCCTCTCCTCTCTCAGCAAATTTCACACCAAACAGATGCCAAAAAAATACTCAAGTTCCAATCACTCAGTCACAGTGCGGTGTCATCCAAAATCCAATACAAGACAAAGACTAGTTCCGACTCATAGGTGGCACTGATCTACTGAGCAATCAATGTATCTGATTACAGTTCTTTCTAAGAAAGAAGGGTCCTATCCTTATACTAGAATATATTACAAATAAATTACCAAGAAATAGATGTACACAGTTCCATCTTTGAGTATATAATGATGGAACCTTGCACCCTTTTACATCACAGTATAATATAAAGATTTTACAAGTCACACGTAACTGCACCCGCATTGCTTATACAGAGCTAAATGCAGATATGCGCCCAGACGCAGCCTACCCCTGTCTGTACACTTGGAATTATATTAACCTTCCAGCAGGGCATTGGAAAGTGGCCACGAGCCTGGGTAATGAAGGGGCGTGGTCAAACCTGGGGAGGCGTGGTCTTGTCTCCTACAAAATGTAAAAACAGTGGCCCTCATTCCGAGTTGTTCGCTCGCAAGCTGCTTTTAGCAGCTTTGCACACGCTAAGCCGCCGCCTACTGGGAGTGAATCTTAGCATAGCAGAATTGCGAACGAAAGATTAGCAAAATTGCGAATAGACACTTCTAAGCAGTTTCTGAGTAGCTCCACACTTACTCGGCATCTGCGATCAGTTCAGTGCTTGTCGTTCCTGGTTTGACGTCACAAACACTCCCAGCGTTCGCCCAGACACTCCTCCGTTTCTCCAGCCACTCCCGCGTTTTTCCCAGAAACGGTAGCGTTTTTTCGCACACACCCATAAAACGTCCAGTTTCCGCCCAGAAACACCCACTTCCTGTCAATCACACTACGATCACCAGAACGAAGAAAAAACCTCGTAATGCCGTGAGTAAAATACCTAACTGCATAGCAAATTTACTTGGCGCAGTCGCACTGCGGACATTGCGCATGTGCATTAGCGACTAATCGCTCAGTTGCAAGAAAAATATAACGAGCGAACAACTCGGAATGACCCCCAGTTTTCCAACATGGTGAACACAGCCTATTTGCAAATGCCTCATTGCTACCCAATTACACACCTTCAGCCACAAGTAGAATGAAGTCTAAGTTGTGTATCTTCGGCTCTGGAAACATGCGATGGGCGAAAACACACAATATACCTCCACATCAATGACTAGCATTCAATTCTGCATCAGTCCCAGGGTGGGATGTACCAACCTTTAAAAAGCACTCAAACCTCTGAAAATGCAATTTTAAGACGTTTGGCCACTTACCATATATGCACCAAACCCAGAATGCAATAGATTCTGGCTTTGTTGCGGTGGGCAATGCTCTCCGTTGTTCAAAAGAAGCCTATGGGCTTCTTTCACATCTTCCCCCTGAGAGGGATCCAATCCCAGCACCACCCGTGGTGTAGATACGACTCTGGGTCACAAACCTGGAAGTCCTATCATTGCAAAGGACAGCTCTTTCCGCAAGAGCAATCCTTTGGGATTTGGGGATTTTCTTCAAAAATACAACATTAATAAACACGGCTATGCTTGTGAAGGGTGGCAGGATGCATAGCAAGCAAAATATAATGCTTGACGCATGCTGTCCCCGGTGAGAAAATCTTAGTGTCACATTATCTGTCCTGGTGTGACACATGGGAACCAGTGATCCATGATATGTAATATACCCCACTGTATGTTATTCATTTTATAATTATTTACATAAAAATATTTTTTTTTTATTATTTATTTGTTAATTGCCCCAACATCCCTTCTGTACTCTCTTTGTTAATTGCCCAACATCCCTTCTGTACCATCTGCCACAGTTTTTATTTTTATTATTTATTCATTTGTTAATTGCCCCAACATCCATTCTGTACTCTCTGCCATTGAGGCCAAGTAGTCACCTGTTGTCAGACGATCTCTTCTTTCTGGAATAGCCAATGATACATCTTAGGTGGGCAATGGCATTAGCAAAGCAGACTCTAATACCCCTTTTCAACAAATTAAAAAAACCTGGGTCAACCATCGATGTAAAAAGGTCTACGAAAAATAACCAGGGTCAAGTTACCTGGGAATCCGACCATGGTAGCTACAACAGTCAAACCAGAGAAGGACGCAGGAAACTGTATAAAAAGCTGCTGATAGGCTGTGTATGCAGAGGTCCACCTTAAGGTAGTGTCTGTAATACGCCTTTTACACATAGCCTAAAATACCCGTATTTGTCTCGTGCATGCACACCAACCGGGACTTGGCTATGTGTGAAGAGAAACAACCTGAGTCAGTGTACCAGGTCCCCAACCCTGCTAGGTACCAGGGTTATTCCCAGGTCCAACTTGGGTCGTCTGTAGTGTAAACAGCATAACCCGGGTCACGATGACCCACCATGCCTAAAAGGTGCAGTTTGGTGGGCACAGTGGTGCTTGGAGATGATATAATCTCCAAGCGCCCACCACATGATAGAAGACCGTGGGTCTGGTGTGAATAGCAATGACGCGGGAATAACCCGGGTCTTATCACCATGTGTAAAAAGGGTCTCAAGTTGAGACCTGGGTTGAAGCCAGGTTAATAGATCCAGGTCGGAGACATTAAATTCCGGCTGATCTATGTGAAAGGGATATGAGTGACATGCAGGGTCACGGGTTCAGTGTGAACAGGAATAACCTGGATCCAAGGTGCAGTGTAATAGAGGTCTGACCTGGCTCTGACACGGCTTGGAACAGTGGCCCTCATTCCGAGTTGTTCGCCCGCAAGCTGCTTTTAGAAGCATTGCACACGCCTACTGGGAGTGAATCTTAGCTTATCAAAATTGCGAACGAAAGATTCGCAATATTGCGAAAAGACTTCTCTGTGCAGTTTCTGAGCAGCTCGAGACTTACTCTTCCAGTGCGATCAGTTCAGTGCTTGTCGTTCCTGGTTTGACGTCACAAACACACCCAGCGTTCGCCCAGACACTCCCCCGTTTCTCCAGCCACTCCCGCGTTTTTCCCAGAAACGCCAGCGTTTTTTCACACACTCCCATAAAGCGGCCAGTTTCCGCCCAGAAACACCCACTTCCTGTCAATCACATTACGATCACCAGAACGAAGAAAAAACCTTGTAATGCCGTGAGTAAAATACCAATCTCCATAGCAAATTTACTTGGCGCAGTCGCAGTGCGAACATTGCGCATGCACAATTAGCGGAAAATCGCTGCGATGCGAAGAAAATTACCGAGCGAACAGCTCGGAATGACCACCAGTGTCCGAAAACCTGGGTCAGACACGGCATTTTGGTGTAAATGGGGTATTAGTAGTGACGTGCGGTGGGTGGGAGATTGAATTATCTGCAATGTGCCCTCAGTACAATAATCTGGGCGACCCAGGAATATGTCATCTAAAAAACTAATAGGTACAATTTACTTCATTTCATCTGTGAAAATAGGAGACTCCCAGACAAAATATATTACGTGAAATAAATGAGTGAGGGATATTTTCCCTTCTTAAGTATAGGGGGGACATTTACTAAAGTTTCTAAAAATGAAAAGAGGTGATGTTGCCCATAGCAACCAATCAGATTCTGTCTATAATTTTTTTAGGATGCATTAGAGAAATGATAGAATCTGATTGGTTGCTATGGGCAACATCACCTCGTCTCATTTTTAGAAGCTTTAGTAAATTTACCCCTAGGAGAAAGGTTTCTATACCCAAGGAGCTAACAGTGTGTAATAATATACAATAAGCCAAGGGAAGGGAGGAACGAGGTATACATAAGCACTAGTGTACATGCTGTACATCAGGGGTGGGGAACCTCCGGCCCGCGGGCCGGAAGCCGTTTGGTCCGGCCCACCAGCTGGTGTCAGTGAGACACGCTGCCGCTCAGTCCGGCGGCAGCGTGTCTCAGCTGTCAGAACAGGGAGACGGAGGAGAGCGCGGCTGTCGAGTGGGAGCGGCGGAGTGTAGTACTTCAAACCAGCCGCCGGTCCGTGAGCCAATCAGAGCTCGCGGACCGGCAGCCAATCAGGAGCCACGGCTGCCGGTCCGCGAGCTCTGATTGGCTCTCGAACCGGCGGCTGGTTTGAAGTACTACACGGCGCCGCCGCTCCCACCCGACAGCCGCGCTCTCCTCCGTGTCTCACGGTAAGCAGCACGGAGGGGAGGGGGTGGGCATCTGCATACCTGGCACTGTGGGGGGCATTTGTATACCTGGCACTGTGGGGTCATCTGTATACCTGGCACTGTGGGGGCATCTGCATACCTGGCACTGTGGGGGCATCTGTATACCTGGCACTGTGGGGGGCATTTGTATACCTGGCACTGTGGGGTCATCTGTATACCTGGCACTGTGGGGGCATCTGCATACCTGGCACTGTGGGGGCATTTGTATACCTGGCACTGTGGGGGCATCTGTATACCTGGCACTGTGGGGGACATTTGTATACCTGGCTCTGTGGGGTCATCTGTATACCTGGCACTGTGGGGGCATCTGCATACCTGGCACTGTGGGGGCATCTGTATACCTGGCACTGTGGGGGGCATTTGTATACCTGGCACTGTGGGGGGCATCTGTATACTTGGCACTGTGGGGGCATCTGCATACCTGGCACTGTGTGGGCATCTGTATACCTGGCACTGTGGGGGGCATTTGTATACCTGGCACTGTGGGGTCATCTGTATACCTGGCACTGTGGGGTCATCTGTATACCTGGCACTGTGGGGGCATCTGTATACCTGGCACTGTGGGGGGCATTTGTATACCTGGCACTGTGGGGTCATCTGTATACCTGGCACTGTGGGGTCATCTGTATACCTGGCACTGTGGGGGCATCTGTATACCTGGCACTGTGGGGGCATTTGTATACCTGGCACTGTGAGGGGCATTTGTATACCTGGAACTGTGGGGGGCATTTGTATACCTGGCACTGTGGGGGCATTTGTATACCTGGCACTGTGGGGGCAATTGTGGATCTGGCACCGCACTGTCACGATCCGGGTATCTGGACGCCATTACTTACCCTTCAGATGCCTCCTAAGGCTGGCTCAGCGTTCCAGGACCGGATCCCGCTGTTCCTGAGTTTCCACATGCAGAATGTCAGAGTGGTGATTTCATCAGCCGCGGCCTCCGCTGTGCCCGCGTGGTTAAATGTGCGCTGGTCAGTCTGGCGTCTCCTGTCTCCTGTGGCCGGCGTCGCCATTACTGTTTCAATTCTCACATGGATTACAAACCAAACTTCCCTCCAAGTGTCTGCATGGGCGCAGCCATCTTGGATTTTGTCATCTGAGCATTTCCACCAATCTGCTGTCTGTATTGTTGATTTGCATAATTGCCTAGCCAACCCCTTCCTTGCTGCAGGTATAAGTAAGCTGTGCCTGAGCAAGGAAGGCGTCAGTGCTTTGGTTGTCTAACCTAGTTCCAGTTTGTCTCTCTCCTGTGGTTGTCTTCCAGGTTCCAGCTCCTGTCTCCAGACTTCTGCTATAGAGACCCGCACCAGCATTCCATCTGCGGTGTAGCCTGACTCTCCGATCCATTCTGGACTCACCTGTTTCCAGTTACAACAATCACCTGCTTCCAGCCCAGCTTCCAGCAGTGTACAGCTTCTCTTAAAGGGCCGGTGTCCTTTCTGCAGTTTACCACTCTCCACCGGTATTATTATTTCACCGCTCTTAAACTCCAAACTTCATTATTATTTCATCGCTCTCAAGTTCGTTTATTATTTAACTGGTTCCAGCCAGTATCCACTCCGTACCAACAACAGTCTGGTTCTAGCCAGTATCCACAGCAGCCGTTTTATCTTCAGCAACCCAGCCTTTCCTGGAACACCAGCTGGTACGATCCTGGGTTCTCTCCATTGCTACAGTCAGGTCTGGTAAGAACTTTCCAACTAGAAGATTATAAGAACTGTCTCACTCTACCAGTGCCTGTGGCCCTTGCCACCCTGTAGTACCCAGGAATTGTATTTATCCTCTGTTGACTTTTATGTTTCCTTTTACTGCTGCTGTGTTACGGAGTTTGTCATAATAAACATCATTGACTTTTATCCTGGTTGTCGTGGTCACGCCTTCGGGCAGTTATTCTACATGTTACTTACATGTCTAGGGGTCTGATACAACCTCCCAGGTTCCGTTACATCTCAGCCCCTACAACTGAGGCTGCCTCCCGTCAGCTCAGGCCCTCAGTTGTGACACGCACTATTGGGGGCATATGTGTATCACGTCCCATTTTAACTGGCCACACCCATTTTTTTGGCGCGTGCGCGCCACAGTACCTCTAAGGGGCAGACCTACTGGGAGGCAGGGTAATTTTTTAAGTTGAGAATTTTTGTATGGCCCCCGAAGGATTTTATAAATATCCAAATGGCCCTCGGTAGAAAAAAAGGTTCCCCACCCCTGCTGTACATGATAATGTTAGATAGTAAAATCATCTGCGGGCAAAACATCATTCCACTAAAGCCGCATACATGCGGTGCGATATAACTACCGATATGGACTATATAGTTCATATCGGTAGAAAACACCATGTGTATACAGCTTGCAATGCCACTGCGCAGACCCACGGGGTCGGCATCGCAAGGAAAAATAGACTGTGCATACAGGCCAATATTTACTATAACGGAGGTTCAAGCCTCCGGGCAGATTGCATAGTCCATATTGGCCGTAGCCTGCATCGCACAGTGTGTATGCGCCCTTAGGGCCAATTGCTAATAGACCGTTGGAGCAATAGCAGATATACTGGGAAGCAACATAAGTAGCCGCTTTGGTCCGCCAACAGGGATGTAATGGAGGTGTTGAATAGTCACTGGCCCTGGTAACTGTCAGCAGCACAAGACTGATTGGACAGCTCCAGGCACCGCTCTGTCTCACTCCCCTGCACAGTATTGTGCGAGTGTGACCTGTTACGTCACATGCACACAGAGAGAGGAGCTGAGAAACTAGAAGAAACTGAGATATGCTTGCCAATTGCCAATTATTTTTACTGTTTGGTAGGGTGGAGAGGGGGCGACGGGTGGTGGGGGTTGTTTGCAGCGGCATGCACCTGCTACAGTCCAGAAGGGGAAGGGGGTGGATTCGGCCTGTGGACATGAGTTTGCTGCAAGTATAATGAAGGCTGTGTCTTCTTGTGCTGTGTGTATGCATAATTAACAAATAAGTGTGTATCAGTAAGTTTGTGTGTCAGCGTCAGTAAGTGTATGTGTCAGTAAGGAGTATCAGTCAGTAAGTGTGTCTGTGTCCGTAAGTAGTGTGTGTCAGTAAGTTGTATCCATGTCAGTAAGGGGTGTCATAAGTGGTGCCTGTGTCAATGTGTTTGATAATGTGCCAAAAGGTAATTGTATCTGTGTCAGTAAATTTCTCTTTGTCAGTAAGTGGTATCTGTCAGTAAGGAGTGGCCGCGTCAATAAGAGGAGTCTATGTAGATTTGTCTGTGTCAGTATGTGGTATCACCGTAAGTTGGCGGTATCTGTGTCAGTAAGGGGTGTCTGTCAGTAAGTGGGTTTGTGTCAGTACAGGCATACCTCCCAACTGTCCCAATTTTCACGGGACTATCCCGCTGTCCCCCCCCCCCCCCCCGGGCCGCAGTGTCCCGCGGTGGTGGGGGCAGTTGGGAGGTCCCACGCGCACAGCGTCCATTCAGGGGAGACAGGAGAAGAGGGGAAATGCCAGCAGCTCACGGAGCGCTGGGCATGCCCTCTCAGTTACCAAAACGGGGCGTGGCTCACGATTGGGGGTCCTCCATTAAGCCACGCCCTTTTCATAGACCACGCCCCCTCTTTACAACAGAAGAAAGTTGGAAGGTATGGTAAAGGGTGTCTGTGTTAGTAAGGAACCAAGGCCCTCATTCCGAATTGTTCGCTCGGTAAAAATTTTCGCATCGCAGCGATTTTCCGCTTAATGCGCATGCGCAATGTCCGCACTGCGACTGCGCCAAGTAAATCTATGCACTTAGTAATTTTACTCACGGCTTTTTCATCGGTCTGGCGTTCGTAATGTGATTGACAGGAAATGGGTGTTACTGGGCGGAAACAGGCCGTTTTATGGGCGTGTGGGAAAAAACGCTACCGTTTCCGGAAAAAACGCAGGAGTGGCCGGAGAAACGGAGGAGTGTCTGGGCGAACGCTGGGTGTGTTTGTGACGTCAAACCAGGAACGACAAGCACTGAACTGATCGCAGATGCCGAGTAAGTCTGAAGCTACTCAGAAACTGCTACGAGGTGTGTAATCGCAATATTGCGATTACTTCGTTCGCAATTTTAAGATGCTAAGATTCACTCCCAGTAGGCGGCGGCTTAGCGTGAGCAACTCTGCTAAAATCGCCTTGCGAGCGAACAACTCGGAATGACCTCCCATGTGTGGTGTTATGGGGCAGTGTGTGTGTGTGTGGGTGGGTGTGTTTGTGTTGTTATGGGGGCAGTGTGGGATGGGGGCCCATAAGGTCTAAATCCGGCTCTGCGCTGGAGGTGCACCCATGAGCCTAAAATCTAGGTATATGCAAGGAGAAACACATGTATCTCTTTGTTTGGGGCATTCACCCTATTGGTGGTAATTTAAAACCTAACGTTTATTAATACAGCATGAAATGCATCATATGATGTGATGCATTTAATGCTGTATTGATAAATGTTATGTTTTTAATTACCTCTAATAGGGCGAGTGTCCCAAACAAAGAGAGTACTTGTCTTTCTCCTTGCTTATAGCGTAATTATATAGAAAAGGTTACATTAGAGAACTGAAAGCTATTGGCTATGCCTACAAAACAGTGCTATTATATTATATTGGAGCACACACTTCTGATATGCATCAGACACTTAGGGGTAAATTTACTAAGAATTGTCTTTGCCCGAGAATGCATTTAGCCTTTTTTTTTTAAACTCTGAAATTTACTAAAGTTGAAAACATTAGTAAAATCAGGATTAGAACTGCAAAACACATCCAAATCTACAAATACAAGTCAATACACCATCTAACCAACTCGCACGTGATCCTGTCAAGTGTGTCTCCTGACTGTTGTATTACCCCCTTACTAGTGGAGGACTCCTACTCATTTACCCCCTTATACATGTCATCAATAAACATGTGCAGCCATTGCTAATCATATGTATGACCAGGACTGGAAGCACATGTCCTGCTGTGACATGAACCAAGTCTTACGGTGCAAAGGAGAAATGTGACTATTGCATTATGTTGATGCATAACCTCATTAATGACATTTTTTTCATTCATACTTGCTAATTTGTTTCTAAATTAATGTGCAAAACAATTATGAAACTAATCAACAAGAAATTGCTCAAAAATGAGCATAATGAGGTAGGATCAAGTACAAAAATGAAAACAAAATACATTAAAACCACATCTGTATTAAAACATGCAGGCATGACAGGTTAATGTGCCAATTCATCATCCCGTGTAATCCTGCGTCTGTAGTCATGCCAGGAGAGGCCACTGTAATCCGTTTCCATGCTCTTAGTGAAATACTGTATAATGTGTTTGCACCTTTAAAAAAATATGTTATTAGAAATGCACTGTTACATATTGTATGTATCGCCTGTTTTTTCATAGTCTAAATCCCGTCAACAAGAAACCCAATGAAAGTAATAAATTAGTACAGCATGGGCAGCAAGCTACCAAAATGATTCATTAGCGCCCTGTTATTGCAGAAACCATATACACTGGGTCTGATTCTGTATAGGACAAAAGTGCAAAGCTGGACACATCATGTGATTTTTCACAGACTGTACATGAGTCAAGAACAGCAAACGTGGTCTGCGCAAGTGTCGCACAAAGTGTCCGCGGTGGCAAAGAGCAACCACATAAATCACCAGTCAGATCTCAAACAGACTTAGGGTCTGATTCAGACCTGGGCATAGCCCCGATTCAGTCACAATTAACTGTTGTCTTTATTACAGCACATGCTACAGAGTCGTAATGTGCGTGGGCGGCAGCTATGGTAGCAGTGTGGTTTTAGCCGCAGCTTGATCAACAGGCTGCAGGCATTTGTGGTCTGACATGCGGAGCCACCTTGAAAATTAAGGCATTTCACCCCAGTTGACGTCGGACGCCGAGTCACTGGCCTCTGTAAACCTTAGGGTTGTGAAGATGTCCGATAGCCACATGATGGTAGGTAATGGTATTTGGACACAAGCAGCAGATCTGGGAAGAGTGGGTGTCTTTTAAAAAAAAAAAAAAAAAAACACTTGTGACGTTAACCTAAATTCTCAAATCCTCTGCGACCGAAGACACAGCACCAACCCAGACTGCGTCTACCTTTGTATCAGGCCCTTAGCCTTCCATGAAGTGGGCATTACTGGGTGGCAACTCTGCGGAACAGATGCGTCAAATCATGTAGCCTGCCTGACTTCTGTGCTTGTCTGAGGCATCAGACAGTGTACAGCTACACAAAATGGTGAGATATATTAATTCCATGATGTGTTCCCATCTTTAATACATCACCCTCCCTATAAGGAATAAGACGTTAGCACATCATCACACCGGCTAATACTGAGCGACACTCACAACACACTAATAAAAAAAGGACTCTCTCAGTCCCGAGTATCTATAGCTACATTAACGTTTTCTTAATATTAATTACACTTCAAAGAAAGAAAAAACAAAAACAAAGCATAATAGTGCATTACCATTAATAATACATTAACTAGACCCCAATGGATGTGAGAAATCAGATTGGGATGTGAAGATTGAGATTGAGCCAACAGAACCAAAAAGTCCTTCACTGTAGACAATTCAGTACGTTTAAGGGGTATGTTTATCACACTCCATATGGAGCCTTAAACAATACAAACTTTCTTCAAGTCTCCTTATTGGTCTTACCAAACTCATACTCTCACCACTACAATGCATTTTGAAAGCAGCTACTAGGCTAATCTTCCTCGCCAACCATTCATTGTTTGCGGCTATGCTCTGTCAGTCCCTCCTTTAGTTACCGACATTCTACCGTATTTAATATAAAATACTCCAGACCGGCTCCAGGCGCATTCGACTGGAGTGGCCATGCGGGGCACCGGTACCAGAGCTCATGGACCCCAACGGTCGGCACTGGGCGCTGCAGCCTGGTACAGTTCTCCCGGCTGCAGAGGCTCCTCACATCCCCTCTCCCCCAGCGCAGTGCACCGGGGGTTAACACTCATCACCACAGCCACCGGAGAGGTCCGTGGCAGTGGCACATCAAAGTCAGCAGCACAACTGGGGAAATATGTATCTGGCACTACTGGGATTGTTGTACATATCTGGCACTACAGGAGGCATATGTGTATCTGGCACTCTAATGGGATCGTTATGCATATCTGGCTCTCTACTGGGATCGTTATGCTTATCTGTCTCTCTACTGGGATCGTTATGCGTTGCTGGCACTCTACTGGGATCGTTATGCGTAGCTGGCACTCTACTGGGATCGTTATGCGTAGCTGGCACTCTACTGGGATCGTTATGCGTAGCTGGCACTCTACTGGGATCGTTATGCGTAGCTGGCACTCTACTGGGATCGTTATGCGTAGCTGGCACTCTACTGGGATCGTTATGTGTATCTGGCACTCTACTGGGGTCGTTATGCATACCTGCCACTATCTTGGAATGTTATGCATATCTGGCACTATACTGGAACGTTATGCGTATCTGGCACTCTATTGGGAACATTGGTGGTCATTCCGAGTTGTTCGCTCAGTAATTTTCTTCGCATCGCAGCGATTTTCCGCTAATTGCGCATGCGCAATGTTCGCACTGCGACTGCGCCAAGTAAATTTGCTAAGAAGTTTGGTATTTTACTCACGGCATTACGAGGTTTTTTCTTCGTTCTGGTGATCGTAATGTGATTGACAGGAAGTGGGTGTTTCTGGGCGGAAACTGGCCGTTTTATGGGAGTGTGTGAAAAAACGCTACAGTTTCTGGGAAAAACGCGGGAGTGGCTGGAGAAACGGAGGAGTGTCTGGGCGAACGCTGGGTGTGATTGTGACGTCAAACCAGGAACGAAACTGACTGAACTGATCACAGTGGCAGAGTAAGTCCCGAGCTACTCAGAAACTGCAAAGAAATTTCTATTCGCAATTTTGAGAATCTTTCGTTTGCAATTTTGCTAAGCTAAGATTCACTCCCAGTAGGCGGCACTTAGCGTGTGCAATGCTGCTAAAAGCAGCTTGCGAGCGAACAACTCGGAATGAGGGCCATTATGCGTATCTGGCACTCTACTGGGGTTATTATGTGTATCTGGCACTATACTGGAATGTTATGCGTATCTGGCACTTTACTGGGGTCATTGTGTGTATCTGGCACTATACTGGTACGTTATGTGTATCTGACACTATACTAGAGACATTATGTATAAGGAGCACCACTGTGGGCGTTATGTGTAAGGAGCACTACTGTGGGCGTTATGTGTAAGGCTGCTAATTACGAGTGTAGAGTGGTGTGTGAAAATATATATATTTATAGTTTGATATCATAATCTAAAGTTATGAGACCACACTCACTTTCCCAAGAGCGTGCACGACGAATGCGCGCACATTAGAGAAGGGGGGGGGGCACTTCAAAATTTCTCACTTAGAGTTCTAGTAGGCTTGAAGCCGGCCCTGCTTTTACTTACATATAAGGCTATTAACTAAACTAAGTCAACATAAGGCCATTAACCAAACCATGTCGGTCATCCACACTCATTACTCGCTCCCATTCACAGTTACAGGACATTCTTTAGGATTGCCCTCCCAACACAATACTACTTTCTTCTAGTCTCCAAATCTTCAAGCGTTCCCTGAAAACTCATCTCTTCAGGCATGCTTATCAAATTCCGGAACTGCCCAACTAACTTTCATAAGCTTTTACATCCTCATTGTACAGTATACACATATCCTCACATATTTCTCTTTATTCACTTTCCCAACCTCCTGACCCTTGGCCAACATTGCTGTGTGCCCATATCATACAGCCCACCAAGAACCTTTGCAATCTGACTGAACCATTACGCAACAGATGAAACCTATCCTTGAGTATCAATGCTTATTTCCCAATAGAGCAGGCCTAGCCAACCTGTGGCTCTCCAGATGTTGTAAAACTAAACATCCCACCATGCCTTGCCACAGTTTTTGCATTCCCTAATAGCAAAACTATGGCAAAGCATGCTGGGATGTTTAGTTTCACAACAGCTGGAGAGCCACAGGTTGGCCAGGCCTGCTATAGAGTGTAAGCTTGCAAGCAGGGCCTTCCTACCTCTATGTCTGTCTGAAATTACCCGGGGACTCTGTGGAAATTCTGAAAACTGGCGCACCCTCAGCTTTGAGCCCTTGGCGGAGGTTTAGCCCTACATATGACTGCAGAAGCACAAGAGAGGCTCACGGACTGCATATCTAATATGGCTGACATACAGCAATCAGAATCTCACTCTAGACAACCTGTAGCCAACCCGAGAGATGTAGAAATGATTTTAACAATCTCTCGGCTAAAGTAAATGACAAACTCATTGAGATCATGAAGAGCTGGCTGAGTGGAGTAAGACATCATTAGAATCTCCGGACTTGGAATCATAGCATAACCATCTCCCCAATTTACTGAAGAGTAATTCCTGTAACTTATTATTTGTAGTTTTAAGTAGCGCCCTAAAGCTCAATTAAAGTCCCAACTCTTTTTTTCCTTCCATTTAGCACAGCTCTGATTGCCAGAATAAGAAGATGAGTGCATTTTTACTTCTCTTCATCTCATACAAAACCAGCACCAATTAGACCGCTGCAGTGTTGGTTTTTATTCATCTTTGACTGTTGCACTTGAATCCCTTGTAAAAGCTCTTTTCTCCCATTTACAATCATTTTAATGGAATAAGATGATTGTTGTGGGTTTAAGATACAAAGAAATAGCACGGACAAGCATCCAAACAAACAGACATGTTCTGAATGAAACGCTACATGTGAAAAGGCCCTTCAGGCATAGTCCAGGAACAGGCTCCTTTCACCGATAAGAGCTTTGAAAGGAAACTATATTTTTATTCCATCAGCCAGTTCACCAATGTACTTCCTAATAATTCACATGGTTCGTCTTAATTCAGACAGAAAGGAGTGGTGATAAGAAATGCCTTGTTACGCAACGCATGCCATTTCCTATAAATTAGTGAGTACACTTTATAATTTACAACATTGCGATTTCTATAAATTCTTGTAAATTATATCTACAGCTTTATAATATGTAGGTTGTTTCCTTATGTATTACCTTCATTAAATAATAACCATGTACTAGTTGACTTCTGATGAACATTACTCACTGCAGTGTTCATAAGCACATCATTATACATTGTTCTGCTACTTGTCCATGTAACGGAGTACGGCTGTAGCAAACCTGCGCAGTACAAGAAATCCAAGCTCCTGGGTAAATCTTTCCGGCTGTTGTGTCAACATTTCTTTCTGCTGGTGCCTAGTATTTACTAACTGTACACCATAATATAGTACACACATACCAACAGGTTATGGGTCCAGGCACCCGAATGCCATAGAATGTTGTACAGCAAGAAAAGTTAGAGTGAAACTGCAGAGTGCATACAGGAGCTGCATCCATAATGAGCTCATTAAGATTAATGGCACAGAGAACTGTGCCATGTGGAAGTTTGCAATGGAAATCCAATTTCAATGTTACTATTACCCTAGGTTACAGTCCAAATTCTGCTGATGTAGACAAGTCACAGGTACTATAGGGTTGTGTTGAACTACATGTTTATTCTATCATACATAGGATCATGTCAGCACGTGATACGTGGACAACCCTAAGAGTAAGGGTCTCATGAGAAGAATTAATCGGGTATATCAGGTTTTACAGAATAGTATAGTATATAAATAAAGGTTGAACTCGATGGACAACTTTTCTTTTTTCAACCTTATTAACTATGTTACTAATCTGAGGCGAATGCTATATAAAACAAAATTGAGTTGTTGCACAAGTATGAGTGACTACCTTGATAAGATGATGTCCATATCTCAGCAATTAATGCCTGTAGGAGTACAAATCGATGATGAGGAGATCACTATGTTGATGCTATAGAATTTAAGGCCCAGATTTATCAAGCCTTGGAGAGTGATAAGTAGCACGGTGATAAAGAACCAACCAATCAGTTCCTAACTGCTATGTTACAGGCTGGGTTTGAAAAATGTCAATTAGGAGCTGATTGGCTGGAATATTATCACAGTACTATTTATCACTCTCCAATGCTTGATAAAACTGGGCCTCAACCTCTGAATTTGATTTCCTATTGATAGTCCTAGAAGCTAATACAGCCAAGCTATCTAAGTAGAGTTTACACATTTCAACAGCTATCACTTTCCCAAGCAGGACCTAAACAAGCAGTGACTGAGTTTAAAACACCAGAAGCAGCAGGCAGTGAATTCTGCCACTTGTCCGGATTCTGGAGGGACAGTCCTGATTTTGGGCACTGTATACCACTCTTCATGCTAAGTTGTTGTGAAGGTTGGAGCTGGGGCATGGTCAGCATTGCCAGTGTATTTGAATAAAACGGGCTTTGAGGGTACCATAACACTGTCTAAAGTATTAGCCATGTGTGGAACATGCGTTTCTCAGCCTACTGACAACTTTTCCCACCTACTTTACTACTTTAAATCCATTATAAGTCCCTGTTGGTACAGCTATCATCATCTCACAAGAACTGTGTGACATTTTATTTCTCTACATAAAAAAAATGCATAATTAAATGTGAAAATGTGTAGACTAATAGGAGGATTAACTCAGCTATTGATGTATGATGAAAAAGTACGACAGGGTCATTTGTATGTGTTGTGAAATATTTGGGGAAGGAAGACTGGGACACCTGGACTATTTAACCATTGTAACTGAGAAAATAGTTAAAATAGAATGGACATCATCCAGTAGCAGGGAATCTCAAATCCCTGCAATGCTAATTGAGTAAATTGAACAGCTTGGCCAGGGGGCTTAAGGGCAGGTAAGCAATGTAACACAGCAATGAGGGAGGCTACTCGGGTGCTTGGTTGCATAGGGAGAGGAAGGAAGGAAGGAAGGAAGGAAGGAAAGAAGGAAAGAAGGAAAGAAGGAAAGAAGGAAAGAAAGAAAGTAATAATGCTATTGTATACTACAGGTAGGTTTACCAGACTATCCCATTAAACTGGGATGCTCATGGATTACACAGGTTCTGTGGCTGATTAAAACCAAATGAAAAGCAGGATTGAATTAAGCTAGCCACAGAACCTGTGTAATTCATAAGTGTCCCAGTTTAAAGGGATAGTATGGTAAGCCTAACTATAGGTCATTGGTACGGCCTCATCTAGAATACTATGTTCAGTTCTGGAGACCATGGGGTAAATTTATTAAGATGGGATGTTGCCCATAGCAACCAGAGTCCATGTATTATCTTCTAAAAGGTGCTAGATAAATGAGAAATAGAATCTGATTGGTTGCTATGGGCAACATCCCATCTTAAATAGAACTCCCATCTTAGAAATTTACCCCCATATCTCTAGAAGGATAAAAAAAATAATAATTAGAGACTGTACAAAGAAGGGCAACTAAAATGGTGCATGGCTTACAGCACAAAACATACCTGGAAATACTAAAAGGTCTTAATATGTATAACATAGTGACATAGGGGTAAATTTACTAAGGTGGGAGATTTTTAGAACTGGTGATGTTGCCCATAGCAACCAATCAGATTGTATCTATTATCTTCTAGAAGCAGCTAGACAAATGTTAAGTAGAATCTGATTGGTTGCTATGGGCAACATCACCAGTTCTAAAAAACTCCCACCTTAGTAAATTTACCCTATAGTATCTAAGGTTGAAAAAAGACAATTTGTCCATCGAGGTCAACCTATTTGTGGTCTCCTACTGTATGCAGGATTATTTGGTATAAAATTTTGACTGATGCTGATGTCTGCCGTTACGTTTTATCCCTCTTTTTTATATTAACTATAGTGCGTCACGCACTATATATATATATATATATATATATATATATATATATATATATAAAACTATTTATATATTATAGAATATATTTTATTATATTATATATTATATTTATATATTTATGCACCATAACCGCCATTACAACTCCCTCAGGCAGGGAATTCCAAACACGTATCGTCCTTACTGTGAGAAAGCCGAAAGCCTTTACGCCATGTTGTGCGGAATCTCCTCTCCTCTAACCTGAGCGAATGTCCACGAGTTCTCTGTGTTGATCTAACCAAAAACAGGTCCTGCGCAAGATCTGTGTATTGTCCCTATATATTTGTAGATGTTGATCATGTCCCCTCTGAGTCTCCTCTTTTCCAATGTAAACATGCCAAGCCTTGCAAGCCTTTCCTCGTATTCCAGCGTCTCCATGCCCTTAATTAGTTTGGTCGCCCGCCTCTGAACCTTTTCTAGCTCCAGGATATCCTTTTTGTAGTATGGTGCCCAGAATTGTACACAGTATTCAAGGTGTGGCCTCACTAGTGATTTATACAACGGGAGTATAACACTCTCGTCCCTAGCATCAATTCCCCATTTTATGCATGCTAATATCTTATTAGCCTTCTTAGCTGCAATCCTACTTTGGGTACTACTGCTTAGTTTGCTATCTATGACACCTAAGTCCTTTTCCAGTACAGAATCCCCTAATTTTACCCCATTTAGTATGTAGATGTTATTTTTGTTCTTGTTACCACAGTGCATTACCTTACACTTGTCTGTATTGAAGCGCATTCTCCATTTCGCTGCCCATGCTTCTAATTTAACTAAGTCGTTCTGAAGCGACTCAGCATCCCCCTCCGTATTTATAACTTTACACAATTTGGTATCATCTGCTAAAATTGACACCATGCTCTCTAGACCTTCTGTTAGGTTGTTAATGAAAATATTGAACAATAGCGGTCCTAATGCTGAGCCTTGTGGCACACCACTTAGCACTTCAGTTCAATTTGAAAAAGATCCATTAACCACAACGCGCTGCTCCCTATTATCTAACCAATTTTTGATCCAAGTGCATATTGTGCTTCCTAGCCCTATTTCTTGTAGCTTGTAGATAAGTCTCATGTTTGGTACAGTATCGAAAGCTTTCGCAAAGTGTAAAAAGATTACATCCACCTCTTTACCCTGATCTAAGTTTGCATTCATAAAAGCCAAGTAAGTTGGTTTGACAGGATCTGTCCTTCACAAATCCATGTTGATTCCTTTTAATGACCTTATTGACTTAAAGGAACTTCTGAATACTATCTCTTAGAATACCTTCCAATACTTTCCCCACTACAGATGTAAGACTAACTGGTCTATAATTACCTGGTTCTGCTTTACTTCCCTTTTTGAATATAGGCACTACTTCCGCTATACGCCAGTCTTTGGGAACCATACTTGATATTACTGAATCCTTAAAGATCAAAAATAGCGGTTTTGCAAGTTCAGAGTGAAGCTCCATTAGAACCCTTGGGTGAATTCCATCGGGACCCGGTGACTTATTCATCTTTAAATGTTTTAATCGGTCACAGACTACCTCCTCACTTAAATAAGTACCTATCAGTGGGATATTCTCATTATTGAGATTATGTGTTAGTCCCTGAATTGGGTCCTCTCTAGTAAATACTGTTGAAAAAAAACTCATTTAGTGTGTCCGCTATGTCATTATCATTTTTGCTTAAGACTCCCAACTTGTCTTTTAAAGGGCCTATACTCTCCTTCTTTAATCTCTTGCTATTAATGTATTTAAATAATTTTTTGGGATTCGCTTTCCTTTCCTTTGCTACTAGTTTTTCAGTTTCTACTTTAGCCACTCTTATTTCCTTTTTGGATATTTTGTTACAGTCCTTATAGTGCTGAAATGACTCCGCTTCCCCGTCAGATTTGTATTTTTTAAATGCTCGCCTTTTCTTGCCCACAAGTTCCTTTAACTTTTTGCTAAGCCACATCGGTTTGTGATTTTTATTCCTTTTTTTGCTGCTTGTAGGAATAAATTTGAGTGTATTTTTAGCTAGCAGGAATTTTAGTACATCCCATTTCTCCGTAGTATTTCTTCCTAGAAACAAACCTTCCCATTCAATATCCCTGAAAAATACCCTCATCTTTTCAAAATTCGCTTTGCTAAAGTTTAGAGTCCTAGTCGAGCCAGTATAGGACGGTTTATGAAATAGACGTAATGGTAAGAACTTACCGTTGATAACGTGATTTCTCTTATGTCCACAGGTATCCACAGGATAACAATGGGATATGGTTGAGCGACAGCGGAAATGGCACCAACATGGTCACGAGCTTTCTGGCCTCCCAGGATGCATCGGGGCCTTCACCATATAGTCCCGCCCACTGACTCAGTCAAATCAGTTCTTACCACAGCGATTTAGGCAGGAGCATCAGGTAGAGAGACCTGTTTAGGCGATAAGAACACACATGCACACCCTTCCATACAAGAAGGAAGAGGTTTAGCGATTGTCTAGATCCTCAAATCAGGTGGGTCAGGGTGGGATCCCTGTGGACATAAGAGAAATCACGTTATCAATGGTAAGTTCTTACCATAACGTCTATTTCTTTGGCTGGGTCCACAGGATTATCCACAGGATAACATTGGGATTCCCAAAGCCAATTTTAGTGGTGGGGACGCTCCTGATTACACAGGAGGACCTTTCGCCCGAAGTCTGCATCATGAGAGGCAAAAGTATCAAAGGCATAATATCTGATGTATGTGTTTATGGAAGACCATGTGGCTGCCTTACATATCTGTTCTGCTGAAGCACCCTGTTGTGCTGCCCATGAAGGACCTACCTTATGTGTAGAGTGTTCAGAGACATTAGCCGGAGTAGGGAGATCTGCATGAGAATAAGCTTCTGATATTACCATTCGGAGCCATCTCGCCAGCGTCTGTTTACTAGCAGGCCATCCTCTTCTATGGAATCCGTAGAGGATGAAGAGAGAATCTGTTTTTCTGATGGCACTAATACGATCTATGTAGATTCTTAAAGCTCGGACTACGTCCAGCGACGCTTCTCCCGCAGATAGTCCCGATACCTGAAAAGATGGGACTACAATCTCTTCATTCAGGTGAAACTTTGAAACCACCTTTGGAAGATAACCAGATCTCATTCTGAGAACTGCTCTGTCTGGGAAAAAACTTAGGAAAGGAGACTTACACGATAATGCTCCTAAATCTGACACTCTTCTGGCTGACGCCATTGCCAGTAGAAAAAGCACTTTAGCCGTTAACCATTTAAGATCTGCTCTCTTAAGCGGTTCAAACGGAGGACCCTGGAGAAATTTAAGAACTAAATTCAAATCCCAGGGAGCTGCAGTAGGAACAAATGGAGGTTGAATATGTACAACTCCCTGAAAGAAAGTACGTACATCCTGTAAATCAGCAACCTTTCGCTGAAACCATACAGTTAATGCTGATACTTGAACTCCCAAGGAAGCAACTTTCAAACCTTTATCCAATCCTGCTTGAAGAAAATCTAAAATCCTGGATACTTTAAAGGATCTTGGATTCAATTTTTTTCCAGTACACCAATGAATATAGGCTTGCCATATTCTATGATACACACGAGCTGAAGAAGGCTTTCTTGCTCTGAGCATAGTTTGGATTACTTGTTTCGAAAAGTCTCTCGCTTCTAAGATAGGAGGTTTCAACAGCCACGCCGTCAAAGACAGGCGATCCAGATGACTGTGGCAACAAGGGCCCTGCATTAGCAGATCTGGACGATGAGGGAGCAGTATCGGTGCTTCCACGGACATTCTTAGCAGATCTGTGTACCAATGCCTTCTTGGCCAAGCTGGAGCTATCAGAATTATCGCTCCCTTTGCTTGCTTTATTTTTCTCACTACTCTGGGTAACAGAGATATTGGAGGGAACAGATATGCCAGATGAAATTTCCATTCTACTGACAGTGCGTCTACAAGGACCACTCCTGGGTCCCTTGTTCTCGATCCGTATCTTGGAACTTTGTTGTTTAGACGAGACGCCATGAGGTCTATCTCTGGTAGACCCCATCTGTTCACTAGTGTCTGAAACACTTCTGGGTGCAATGCCCATTCGGTTTCCTGAATGGTGTGTCGACTGAGAAAATCCGCTTCCCAGTTCAGAACACCTGGGACAAACACTGCTGACAATGCTGGGAGATGGAGTTCTGCCCATCTTAGAATGGGAGTCACTTCCTCCATCAATCTTTTGCTGTGAGTTCCTCCTTGATGATTGAGGTACGCTACCGCTGTCGCATTGTCTGAGTGGATCTGGACCGGTCTTCCTCGCAGATTGTCCTTTGCCTGAACTAGAGCCCTGTAAATGGCCTCATTTCCAACAGATTTATCCCTTGCGGTCCATTTTCCCTGGAACCACAGGCTTCCGATTACCACGCCCCAGCCTTGCAGGCTGGCATCTGTTGTCAGGACTTGCCACTCTTTTATCCAAAAGGGTCTCCCCTTGTTTAAATGGTCTGTCTGTAGCCACCACGCTAGAGACATTTTTACATTTACTGGAAACTTTATCATCTGCTTTTTTATCGTCTGATGATTTCCGTTCCATTTGGTCAGAATAAGATGCTGCAATGGTCTGGAGTGGAATTGCGCATATTCCACCATGTCGAAGGTTGATACCATCAGCCCAACAGTCGCATTGCTGCATGGACTGACAATGTCTGGGCGTGCAACGCTTCCTGAGCCATGACCTGCACCTTGACTATCTTTTTCTCTGGTAAGAGAACTTTCTGTAGGTCTGAATCCAATATGGCCCCCAAATGAACCATCCGCTGTGACGGATTCAGGGACAACTTCTCCCAATTTATGAGCCACCCGTGTCTGTTGAAGATGGCTCAAAAGTAAATCTTGCGAATGTGCTAAGATTAACAGGTCGTCGAGGTATGGGAATATTCTTATCCCCTGTTTGTGCAGGCAAGCTGCTATAACCACCATGATCTTGGTAAACACCCTGGGTGCTGTTGCTAGCCCGAAGGGCAAAGCTTGGAACTGAAAATGTTCCTGGAGGATGGCAAACCTGAGGTAACACTGATGAGACAGTGCTATAGGCACATGTAGGTAAGCATCCCGTACATCCAGAGATACCATGTAATCTCCCGGTTCCATGGCCAACATTATGGAGCGTAACATCTCCATATGGAACTTCGGGATCCAAATGTATTTGTTTAACATTTTTAGATTGAGAATTGGTCGATATGACCCATTTGGTTTCTGGATCAGAAACAGATTGGAGTAAAGCCCCTGTCCCCTTTGTGATGGAGGTACTGGGACAATCACACCTGACTGCAGTCATTTTCGGACTGCTTCTTGCAGGGCATTGGCCTTCGACTCGGGCTGGTCCAAAAAAATCTTTGAGGAGGCTGCCTCCTGAATGGGAACCCATACCCCTGAGATACCACCTTCTGCACCCAAGCATCTGTTGTTGACTGTTGCCATATGTGTGCAAAATGAAGGAGTCGGCCCCCAACCCTGGAATCCTCCAGGCGGAGGCCTGTCTCTTCAGGCTGATGGTTTCTGTTCTGTTCAGGCTTGGAAGCTGACTTTTTGCTAGCCCACTACTTCCTACCCCTAGTTTTGAACTGGTGTTGCTTAGACTCAGGGACGTGCAGTCAGGGGAGGCAGTGCCTCCCCTGTGATTAATTATTAAAATAATAAAAATAAGATACTTATGACACATATTCTGTGTCATAAGTATCTTCTTTATTGAATCCTAATCATTTTACTGCTTTAAAGCAGTTGGGAGGCACTGACAGCAGGTGCCTCCCGTGGATAATGGGAACGGGACAGTGCGGGGGGCAGAGCCTAGCACTGGGCTGTAAAAGCCCATGAAAAAACTTAGGGAAAGCGGCACTGTTCCAAGTGCCTCGCTGACAGGGACACCACCCCCATGTCAGCGAGGCACCTGTGATTGGACAGCGGATCCAGGGCTGGATCCGCTTGTCCAATCACCCACATGCGGCGCTGGAGGCGGCGGGTCCCGGCGTTAATGATAGCCGGGAGTAGCGGTGGGCAGTATGTCTGCTGATTCCCCCCCCCTTCCCGTCCTCCTGCTCCGGCTCCCGCTCACCTTACCAGCGGCGGTCCTGCGGAGTGTGCAGCTCTCCCCCCCGTCCTCCCCCTCTGGCTCCGTCCTCCCGGCTCCCGATCACCTGACAGGCAGCAGCGGTGGCTTGTGCAGCTGTCCTCCTCCCGCCGGCTCCAGCAGCAGCAGCAGGTTAGTTCCATGTCTCTCTTCTCTTCTGCTCCTTTCTCTTTTCTCTCTCTCTTCTTTCCCCCTCCTGTGGATCATATGTAAGTATAATGTTAATTTTTACAGGTACCCCTTTGGATTCTACTGGACAAGTGGACGTGATCGGCGTGCAATGTAGGTAAGTAATCTCTCTAATTTTTACAGGTACCCTATTGGATTCTACTGGACAAGTGGACGTGAGCGGCGTGGGATGTAGGTAAGTATGTGTGAGTGTGTTTTAATAAAATTTTACTGTCACTGTGTGTGTGTTTTTATTTGGGTATTTTTGTTGTTGTAGAACTACAGGTACTAGCGAGCCCGTTATTTTCCCGCCTGCTGGTACTTGAGGTTCTCCAAGTACCAGCAAGCGGGGGAGGCTTACTGGGCCTTGTAGTTCCACAACAAAAAAACAATATTCTTTTTTTACACACATGGCTATCAGCCCGGCACCCACCGCCCAGGGGTGCTGGGGACAGCCTCGGGCTTCACCCCTGGCCCTTGGGTGCCTGGAGGGGGGGGGACCCCTTGATTTAAGGGGTCCCCACTCCTCCAGGGTACCCCGGCCAGAGGTGACTAGTTGGGGGGGGTAATGCCACGGCCGCAGGGACCAATATAAAAGTGTCCCCCGGCTGTGGCATTATCTCTCTGGCTAGTGGAGCCCGGTGCTGGTTTTAAAAATACGGGGGACCCCTACATCTTTTGTCCCCCGTATTTTTGGAACCAGGACCGGACTAAGAGCCCGGTGCTGGTTGTTTAAATATGGGGAACCCCTGTCCAATTTTCCCCCCAGTATTTAAACAACCAGGACTGGCTCAAAGAGCCCGAGGCTGGTTATAATTAG
Organism: Pseudophryne corroboree; assembly: GCF_028390025.1. Classification (NCBI taxonomy): domain Eukaryota; kingdom Metazoa; phylum Chordata; class Amphibia; order Anura; family Myobatrachidae; genus Pseudophryne; species Pseudophryne corroboree. The sequence continues at coordinate 151,455,460 of NC_086444.1, read as the reverse complement.
GAGGGGGGACCCCACGCATTTTTTTTAACCCATTCAGACCCTTCTCCATTAAGTTAATGGAAGCCCTGGACAACAAAATTGCATTCATGTCCTCCTCCCACTCCCTTCCCAGTCCCAAACACTAATTTTATTTTCTATAAAAATGTACACTATATCACAAGTATGATGAGCAGGCAGCGGGCATTGGCGGCATCGGACTGAGATAGAAATTAGTGGCGGAGGGCTGGGTCAGTTGATTGTGGGCGAGTTTGTAAGCCATTGGCAGTGGCAGCGGGTACCGGCTCAGAGGCAGTAGCGGGCATTGGCTTGGCAGTGGTAGGGGTCATCGGCAGGATTTGGCGGACATTATGGCTGCAGTGCCTCACTAGCCACTGACCTCACCGCACGCCACTGCTTAGACTCCTCTTTGGCTTACGCTTTGCTTTGCCAACGAAATGATCGAAACTTTGAACCCTTGGACTTCGGGTTATAAGTAGCCGGAAATCTGACCTTCTTTGACTCAGCCTCTGATTCTAGGATATCAGATAATGGTTTCCCAAACAGTATATTACCCATGAAAGGCAATGCTTCCAATTCTTTTTTGGATTCCGCATCTGCTTTCCAGGTATGAAGCCAAACTGCTCTGCGAGCGGCTACTGTCAAGGCTGAAGCTTTAGAAGCAACTGTACCCATATCAATTGCTGCTTCTTCTAAGTATTGGGCAGATTGTCTTAAACGGCTTAAAAGGTACTCTTGCTCCGAAGTAGGAGAGATATCATTTTCTAGTTCCTCTATCCATTCGCCCATTGCCTTTGCTACCCAGGCCGAAACCAAAGCAGGTCTCACCACTGCTCCTACTAGAGAAAATACATTTTTAAAAAAACTATCTACCCTTCTGTCTGTGACATCATTTAGCGAGGTAGAGGACAGTGGTAAAGCAGATTTATGCACAAGTCGCAGAACATGTGCATCTACTTTTGGAGGAACTTCTCTTTTCGAACAATCCGCAGCTGGAAATGGATAATAAGAATTCCATCTTTTCGGAATCTTATATTTCTTACTGGGTGTCGGCCAAGACTCATCCATCATTTCCGTCAGTTCATCTGACGCTGGGAACTCAGTTTTCACTGATTTTGTTCGTTTAAACACAGGTGCTTTAGATTTTAACACTGTTTTAGCTGGCTCTTCCAAAGAGAGAACAGCCTTCACAGCATTAATACGTTCAGCTACATCCTCTGAACTAAAACGCTGCGACTGATCATCATACAGAGTATTTGAATATACTTTATCATCATCTGTTGTATCATCTTGTGTAGTCTGCCACATAGACGCATCTGTCTTAGTCTTACCTGTCCCTTGGTTGCTTGTAGAGGCTACTGGAACCAAGCCGTAGGAAGGGAGCTGCATGTATGGGTTAATAGTGTAACCTAACGCTTGAAGTGGTGCTACCGGAGCTAACCTGTCCGCTATTGAAGATAGAGTCTTTGCGAACATATTCCATGGTGGCTCTGTTGGTGGCTGAACCAACTCCTGTTTTTTACTTTGCTGAAAAGCAAAACAGTTCGCACACAAGCCCTCATAAGTGACTAATTGATCCACATCAATTAATCCTGTCTTACAAGATAAGCATATTAGGGATGTAGGAGTGCTTGATAAATTCTCCTCATCACTTTTGCCGCTCACAGACATGGTAATAATCTGTTAATGACTACACAATTTGTGACTGAAAATCACCTATATATGAGTATATAGAAGCGAGATCAATCTGACCACAGTGCACCTGAATTGAGGGTCAGAACAGGACTGACATTACACAGAAAAGTCAGCACTCATACTAGCAGTCAGTCACATGTTAAAGCATTAGACATTGGCCCTCATTCCGAGTTGTTCGCTCGGTAAAAATCTTCGCATCGCAGCGATTTTCCGCTTAATGTGCATGCGCAATGTCCGTACTGCGACTGCGCCAAGTAAATTTGCTATGCATTTAGGAATTTTACTCACGGCTTTTTCATCGTTCTGGCGATCGTAATGTGATTGACAGGAAATGGGTGTTACTGGGCGGAAACTGGCCGTTTTATGGGCGTGTGGGAAAAACGCTACCGTTTCCGGAAAAAACGCAGGAGTGGCCGGAGAAACGGAGGAGTGTCTGGGCGAACGCTGGGTGTGTTTGTGACGTCAAACCAGGAACGACAAGCAGTGAAATGATCGCAGATGCCGAGTAAGTCTGGAGCTACTCAGAAACTGCTACGAGGTGTGTAATCGCAATATTGCGAATACATCGTTCGCAATTTTAAGATGCTAAGATTCACTCCCAGTAGGCGGCGGCTTAGCATGAGCAAATCTGCTAAAATCCGCTTGCGAGCGAACAACTCGGAATGAGGGCCATTGTCATATGCGAATACAACCCCCATTACAACTTATAAATAAGTAGGAAAATTGTACTTCTGTTTTAACTGGTTCTTTTCCAACATAACATGCAGAAAACACAGTAATATACAGATCTCATATGCAATAGGTACTAAAAATGAACAATACATAATAACAAGTAGAGAGAATTTTTAGTACTGTATACCCTTCCTCTGGAGAGCGGGATACAGGGAGACTCACCACACTTCCATATCCAAGCAAATGCGCTCGTGAGACGCTGACTGGATTCAGACGCTACTGATGTACACTACTGCTCTTAATAACTGATAACGGACACAGTCGCTCCTGCGGACACGGACGCTCAACGACTTCCACGTGTATGCAGACGCTAAGGCCTGCGACTCGGTCTAGGCGGGATCTCTAGTGTACACAACCGCAGCGTCTAAGCTGCGACCGAGTACCCTTGTGGTAGCGTCTGAGCCAGAAGTGAGGTCATTCAGTTCATGAAACGAGAGACGCGCGGAAACTGGCCATGAACTCGGAGGGGTGGCCAGGAGAGCGTCTGAATCCCCCTGTTAACTTAAACCCTAAGGATCGCGGCCTCTACCTAGTCCTGGCGCCTATGATCCCTAGAGCGTAGCGCTGTCGCACTCGAGATGTTCGGCGCATCAACACACTGTTTGTAGTCTCCACCAAATCAGTGTAGCTGTGTCCGGACCCCCCTAGTAAGAGGAAGTCCATAGACTTACCGTCCCCCCATGCTCCGGCCACAGCCTGGTTACGTCTGCTGGACCTGCTAGAACATCCGACACAGATGCCCGTCGAGACAGCACTATTACCGCGAAGGTAAGCGTTGTTGCGACCCAGTGGGGAGTTGTTGGAGCGACTTATTCCAGTATGCATTTAAGACGCTATTAAGAAAAGTTGCTCAAAAAAAGTAAGTCTATAAAAATAAAATAATAAAAAGCTTGAGGCTGCTTTATTCACAGCAGCCCTGTGACCATGCGGCTTCCTGCCGCACCAAGCAAAAAACTGATTTGCCTGAGTCAGTGGGCGGGACTATATGGTGAATGCCCCGATGCATCCTGGGAGGCCAGAAAGCTTGTGACCGTGTTGGTGCCATTTCCGCTGTCGCTCAACCATATCCCAATGTTATCCTGTGGATAATCCTGTGGACTCAGCCAGAGAAAACTGATATTGAATGTGACCATATTGTGGTCGCTGTTTCCTATGGGTTCCCCTACTATAATATCCCCCATGGTTTGTTAATACCAGGTCTAAGATTGCATTGTACCTGGTAGGTTTCTCAATTAGTTGAACTAAGTAGTTATCATTAAGTGTGTTTATAAACATAATACCCCTAGCAGTGTCACATGAATCGTTTTTCCAGTTTATCTCTGGATAGTTAAAATCTCCCATCACTACTATGTCGGGTGGCATTCATGTGACCGGCGGTCTGCTGACCGACAGTCACGTGACCTCCTCCACCATCCCGCCGGCTCAGTATCCCGATGGTCGGCATGCCGACCAACAGGGACTATTTCCACTCGTGGGTGTCCACGACACCTATAGAGTGGGAATAGAACCCGTGGCGACCCGCTTGCTGCACTCGCCCCTCCCCGCCGGGATCCCGGCGTCGGTAAGCTGACCGCCGGTCAGGAGACCGCCGGTCAGCCATACTACACCCACTATGTCACCTACTCCTGCTGCTCTTTCAATTTGCTTCAGTAACAATTCCTCATCAGATACATTAATACCAGGCGGCCTATAGCATACACCCAATACCAACTTTTGAATTCCTTTATCCCCGCATGCAATTTCTACCCATAACGTCTCGACAGTGTCTACAGTCCCCTCCTGAATATCTTCCCGTATATCAGGTTTTAAAAACGGCTTTACGTCAAGACACACCCCTCCACCCTTTTTATTTAGTCTGTCTCTCCTAAACAGTGTATAGCCCTTTAGATTGACGGTCCAATCATGAGATTCATCCCAACAAGTTTCAGTAATGCCTATAATATCATACTGTTTGCTTGCTGCAAGTATTTCTAGTTCGCCCTTTTTACCAGTAATGCTTCTAGCGTTCACATACATACAACTAAGATAAGTATTTCCCCTTGCGTTAGGGACATCTTTCACCGTATGTAGCAACGATGACCTGTAATCGTTATCGGTTAGTGCTTTGGTAAAATCTCTTTTAGTACCCATGTTAGTAACCTTACCAGCTGCTCTTACCCTCCTCCCAACTTCTCCCCCATTTCGTTTACTACCGCCATCCCCACTATTCTCACTGCATGAGCAGAGAAGGGAAAGGGGGACATGTGATAAACTTTCAAATATACTGTACCAAGGGTTTTAACAAGGTACATTTTTTCAAACGAAGAGAAGTATTAGAACATGAGGACATGCACGGAGGCTGGAGGGAGGTAGGATCAGAGGAAATTTGAGGAAAAACTACTTCACAGAATGGGGAGTGGAAGGGTGGAATAGCCTCTCAGCAGAGGTAGTAGACTGTAGAGCAATTTAAACATGCATGGGATAGACATAAGGATATCCTTACAAAGAAATAAGGATCAAATAGAGGTTGAGGTAACAATATGGTTAAAAAAGGTGCAGGCTAGATGGGCCACATGGTTCTTATCTGCCATCAAATTCTAGGTTTCTATGTTTTACTTTGATTCTGATTTATACATGACAATTACTGGTATAAATATTTTAGTACCTATAGGGTGTTGGGTGCCATTTTGAATTTAGGGAGAGATGTATCAAACCTTCCTTGCCTGTTGGAAGGAGCAGCAGCAGCCGGCATGCGTGAACCCATGGGTCACTCAGCCGACCGATGGTTTAGCAAGTGATCCTCTGATGCAGTAGTGGATCACGTAAGCCTGCAGACGTCTGCAAATACCAGATGGCTCTTGCTGAATTACCCTATTTGTGCATCGCCGCTGCTGCTGCTTCCCAGTCAGCAGCAGCGATGGATTCCCCCAACCACATCTGAAACAGGCCTCTTGTGTAGCGTGTCATCTGTTTCCAAAATAATCTTAAAAAAAAAATTAAAACAAAAATTATATTTCCAATTTTCCACCAGCAAGTTCTAGCTGCAGATGGCGAGTCTTCCAGAAATGGATTTATTAGGTATTTAGGAACATTGTGATGAAAATATGAAGAAAATGTTTTTGGATAATTGAAAGACTTGATTTATTATTATACAAACTTTAGGTAATACTATATTGTAGTACAATGAGTGGAAAAAAAGATTAATAAAAAAAAAAAAAAAGTGTATACTGATTCATGTAATCTGACCAATGTGGCAGTTTGTTCCTGCAGAATGGGTTGCTGACAGTCTATGGCGGGGTTTCCCAAGCTCCGTCATTACAGTCCAGGTTATAAGGATATCCATGCTTGAATCCAGATGGTAAATCAAATTGACTGAGGTACTAAATAAGTCACCTGTGCTCAGACATGGATATCCTTAAAACCTTGACTGTAAGGGCGGAGTTTGGGAAACGCTGGTCTATGCAGAACTACGTGTTAATTGCCTGAATGATACATTTTATTCCAGAATATTCAAAGTTTTTATATATATATATATACATATACACACACACACACACACACACACACACACACACACACACACACACACACACACACACACACACACACACACACACTTAAGAGACATTGGTTATGATTTTACACATAAGTTTTATACATAGATAATGAATCATCTCTGATACAATCAAGATTGTGGAAATAAATTTATGCTTTCAAAAACGGTGAAATTGGTAAAGGTAGTGTTCAGATTATTATTCTTGCTATAATTCCATGTGTAAATACAAAAATGGTATCCATCTGTTTTGAGATAGGATATATAGGTTGAGTTTCCCATATCTGAAATGCTTGGGACCAGAAGTATTTTGGATTTTTACGTATTTTGGACTATTTGCATACCATAATGATATATCTTGGGGATGGGACCATGTCTAAAAACATTCCATTTGTGTTTCATATACTGTACACCTCATACAAAAAGTCTGAAGGTAATTTTACCCTTTAGTTTTAATAATTTCATGCATGAAATAAAGTTGTGTGTACATACCCGAAAGTCATTTAGGTTTCATATACATCCTATACACAGCCTGAAGGTCATTTTATGCAGTAATTGTAATAATTTTGTGCATGGAACAAAGTTTGTGCACATTACACCATCAGAAAGCCACGGTGTCACTATCTCAGTCGCACTCTAAAAATGTTGGATTTCGGAATATGGGAGACTCAACCTGTATACTGTTCCCAGCGCCGTAACTACGTGTGTGCCAGGTGTGCCTGGCACACAGCGCAGTTGCCCTGAGGGCGCAATGGCCAGCGGCTTGTAATGAGTCAAATTGACTCATTACAAGCAGCCTCTGCTGTGTGCGTCCGTGCGCCGCGCTGGAGGAGAGCAGCAGCGCCGGAGGCAGGGAAGGAGGAGGAGGGAGGGGGACTGGAGCCGCAGCAGCGCTATGTAATCGGTAGTTGCGCCGCTGCAGCAGTCCCCTCTCCTTCCGCTTTGGCTGCCCGGCGCTGCTGTGAATGCTGGGATGCGCTTCCCTCATCCCAGAATTCACAGCGGCGGCCAGCCAATGCTGAAGGAGAGGGGACTGCTGCAGCGGTGCCTCCACCAATTACATAGCGCTGCTGCGGCTCCAGTCCCCCTGCCTCCTCCTCCTTCCCCCCTGCCCGGGATCTGCCAGCACCGAGGAGCCTGTCTGCCAGTGGGGAGATGTTAAGTATCTCTCTCTATTCTGTCTGCCACAATGTGTAAAAAGGGGGACGCTGTCTGCCGTAATGTGTAAAAAGGGGGATGCTGTCTGCTGTAATGTGTAAAAAGGGGGAAGCTGTCTGCCGTAATGTGTAAAAAGGGGGACGCTGTCTGCCGTAATGTGTAAAAAGGGGGAAGCTGTCTGCCGTAATGTGTAAAAAGGGGGACGCTGTCTGCCGTAATGTGTAAAAAGGGGGACGCTGTCTGCCGTAATGTGTAAAAAGGGGGACGCTGTCAAGGGGGACGCTGTCTGCCGTAATGTGTAAAAAGGGGGGCGCTGTCTGCCGTAATGTGTAAAAAGGGGGACGCTGTCTGCCGTAATGTGTAAAAAGGGGGACGCTGTCTGCCGTAATGTGCAAAAGGGGCTCTACCTGGTGTAGCGGAGCGTAATTTGAATAATGGAGACTACTGTGCACCGTAGTATGAATTGGTATTATTTTGTGGCCACGCCCCTTCCCCATGAAGCCACGCCCCTATATATATCTTGGCGCGCCTACGCCGCGCACTGCCCCTATCTTGCATAGGGGGGGCGCCAATGCAGTTTCTTGCACACAGCGGTAAAATGCCTAGTTACGGCACTGACTGTTCCTATCCATGATAACATTACAAAACAGGTAAATGTAATTTTGAAGGTTTGTTTGTTGATTTAGTATTATAATAACAATTGAATTTGTTAAAGATTCCATGGTAGTATTAAAAAAGCAGGTCAAAATCTACTGAACTTCAAAATTGTTAGATATTTAAATTTTCTATTTTTAATCTCTTTATTTGTAAGAGTGGAAAGCAGAAATGTACAATATATACATAGGGGGGTATTCAATTAGTAAAAACTGAATTTTTCGCCCAGTTTTAGGTCAAACTTACGTTCAACCTATTCAATGCCGGCCCGTTTTTTCGACTGGTCGAAAAATCCACACTGGCAAAAACCACTTGAATTCGCCGCCGATCAAAACATGTTTGCTGGTTTAGAGAAGTACTGTATATAAAAATGTTTATTATACACAAACATATTATAATGACTCAATAGAATACACATTAAACATGGTTGCAGGTGGAGTTAATATCAATATCCTATGGCCAAAGGATTATAAACAAAAAGTTATTTACTGTATGGTTAGTTATACTGCACAAATCCGGCTAGTGCAGAAATGAATCTAAAAGCAGAATTGCAGGTCACATGGTGCGTAAGCAATTAGCAGCAGAACAGTTATTGCATATTAATATGAATACTTGTTCATTCACAGTGGACGTATATTACCACACAACAGTAGAAAGCTCCAAATACGGATATGGTTTGGTGCACTGGAGTCTTGGAACTTCTGTAGGTGCTGAGTCTGGGCAGTCCTTACCTTTACTCTGAAAGGGGAGGAAATAAAGCTGGTTCCTTCCACTAGCTCTATGGTCACTTGATGTACTGTATGCTGGATAAAGAGGACTATGAAATAGGCATGGTTAGAACCTGTAATAGGGTGCAGAGAGGCCTTTTCAGATCTCTAAATTGCAATAATAGAATGGTTTCTTCTTCTAGAAGGAGTTTTTCAAGAAATAGAGGTAGAGATCAACCTAAATGAAAATTGGGAAATACTAGAAGGGACTCAAATAGACAAAACCCATAAAAATACATTTGTGGGGTTTTACGCAAAAATAGGTATGAATACCTTGGTAAAGATAATTTCTCCCCAGATACAATTGGAAGAGGAGACGCCAGACACAAGATAAAATTTCAACTCCAAGAAGAACCTGTAAACAGGGATTCCTCTTTATCAAACAGAAACGATTCAAACCAGACAAAAAAGGATCTAGTCAGAGACATAGAGGATGTAGAGGAGGAAGAAGAGGACGGTGGAAAACAATGAAAGAAGGGCATAAGTTCTAAGGGTGTCTTTATTTTATCATCCAGAGACTTGAGCACACCAGAGAAAGCATTATTGAATATAGGTTTGAAATATGCACCAGCTAAGAGGCCAAATCTATTCACCTTGTTTGTGGATCTTAATAGATTCATGAGGAACTTCAGTAGAAAAAGATACTTTGCCATGAAACAATTAAAAAATAATCAATAGAAATGAGGATGTAGTTCCCATTCTATTAGATGAGGGGGATAGGGAAGCTGAAAACATGCTAGAAGAACTGGCTTGTGAAAGTTGTACTAGTGAGACCCATTTATAATCAGATTTCTATTCTTTACAATATAAAGGCTCATGTGTTGAAGGTTTCTATAAAACTACCATGAATGACTTTAGGAACCCCATGTGAGACCCCGAAGGATGTGATCACGTCATGATTGACAGGCAACAGGTGTTGACAGGTAGCGGCGCGGCGTTGGTGGGGGCGGGAGGACAGCAGGAAATGCAGGTGTGTCATGGCCGTTTTTGGGGCCAGTCGATGATGTCGCCTGCGTTAGCTGTGATCAGAAGCATGGCGGTGGTACCCATGCGTACGCAGCCATGCAGTGTAGGCAGGGGTCTACCTCTATTCGATGCAGTAATATTATGTGTGTGTGAGTGTACAGTGATTTTATTTATGCTTGTTTTAAATAAATCTGATATCTTTGATATATTGGATGATGGCTGATATTTAAATGTGCTCCCTACGGTGGAATATTCCATTATATTTTTTCTGCTACTGTTTCCCACTTGTATCTGCACTGACAAGTCTGCAACTATAAATACTAAGAAAGAAATTAACCTAGAAATTTACAGATTTAAAAAGAGGGAAAATAGGAAGTGTAACGGACTACCATCAGGGAGTAGTTCAATGATATACAAAAGGTAACAGTGGGAAAAACTGTGATGGGAATGCTGTATGTTACATGTGATAAGGTGAATTTAAATCCCATAGCCATTATTGTAGAAATCAAACTTAATTTTACCAAAACTGATATGGATACTAGGAAGGAGGATGTTCTTTGGTAGCCATGGAGTTATTCTACGTTTGGGTGTATTGTTTTGATGCCCCATGCAGTGTCGGACTGGGGCATGCTGGGCCCACCAGGGGAATGTAGAGGTAAGGGCCCATGTTTAGGGATGTGGCTAGTCTCCAGAGGGGGTGTGGCCAGCTGCCACAGAGGCTGGGCTAACCATTAGAGAGCACATGGTCTGGGCACCTTGATAAATACTGTATATATAGTAAATACTGCTAGTGCATGCATGATAATGTATCAGATTAATAACAGCAATGCACTGTAGAAAATATACTGCACAGGACTATGGTGTAAGATTGCACTTGAATTATACATTATACATATGCTCAGTCTGGAACCTGCTCCCTAGAAGAGAAGGTGGGCCCCCAGGCAGTGGGGCCTACCAGGGGTTTCCCCTGTACCCCAGTCCAACCCTGGCCCCATGTGATAATGTTTCGGGGATAGACCTTAGACAAAGGACCTACTGACTGATACATTTTTATTTCCTAAAGAGGGATCAACCATTAGAATTATGCTCTCATCTGACCCTTATGAGAAACAACGTCCCAGAACCACCAAACCAACGAGAGGCAAACAGAGGGGGCCGGAAACTTAGCAAGGTGGCTAAGAAAACGAAAAATGATCATAATAACAGTTGCAATAATAATATTATTCAAATCAATATGATTAACGTATCCAACACGTTTTTGAGCACATCAACTTATCCTCCTACTGATATGTCTGCATTTTGTCCCTGACACCAACACTAATCTTTTTTTACTTGTTTGTAGAATGAAACAGATATATTAGCAACCTCTGTCATATGTTTACTTTGTATATCTAAAGAAACACAATCTAGAATAATCACCCTTCATTTTAAACAAAGATTTCCCTGTATGATAGCACTTGCAACCATATGGGAATGAGGGAATACTGAAACAGGAATTTCAGAGGATAAACACTATTTTTGACTATAGCTAAACTGAAACCTAAATCTGAATTATTGCCTATACAGCAGATATGTCCCTCCAGGAATACCTGTACAAGTCCACCAACAATGAACATTTTGTAGCAAGAATTTTGCCCAATAATTATGAGCGCACCAATGTTACAGAAGTACAGAGATATAGAGATCTATGACTGTAACCATAAGATCAAAAGACCTATGACAATAGAACAATATGTCAGTAAAACGGGATACATATGATATCCCAGGGATCAACATCCTGACAGCAGGTATAAAGGTATTCTAACCCTGATCCCCCCCCACCCCTAACCACCTTAACTGCTGCCTGACCCTAACCCCCCCCCTCCCCAGCAGCCTAACCCTAATCTTCCCCAGTGATGCCTAACCCAAACGCCCCCCCCCCCCCAATGCGGTTTATGAGTGGAGGCTTGAGGTGCCTGCTCAGTTGGGATTCGGTCATTCGGCATTCCGGCACCACTATCTATGTCGGGATGCCAACGTCGGCATTCGTTAAGTTTCTGGATGCCGGCATTGGTATTCCGACTGCTGTTATGCCGAACACCGCATCGTGACTGCATCCCAGTAAAACAGATGACAATTCAGATAGGATAGTTCCCCACAGGAAAAAAAAAAAAAAAAGATTTTACTCACCGGTAAATCTATTTCTCGTAGTCCGTAGTGGATGCTGGGAACTCCGAAAGGACCATGGGGAATAGCGGCTCCGCAGGAGACTGGGCACAACTAAAGAAAGCTTTTAGGTCACCTGGTGTGCACTGGCTCCTCCCACTATGACCCTCCTCCAAGCCTCAGTTAGGACACTGTGCCCGGACGAGCTGACATAATAAGGAAGGATTTTGAATCCCGGGTAAGACTCATACCAGCCACACCAATCACACCGTATAACTGGTGATACTATACCCAGTTTAACAGTATGAAAACAACTGAGCCTCTCAACAGATGGCTCAACAATAACCCTTTAGTTAACAATAACTATGTACAAGTATTGCAGACAATCCGCACTTGGGATGGGCGCCCAGCATCCACTACGGACTACGAGAAATAGATTTACCGGTGAGTAAAATCTTATTTTCTCTGATGTCCTAGTGGATGCTGGGAACTCCGAAAGGACCATGGGGATTATACCAAAGCTCCCAAACTGGCGGGAGAGTGCGGATGACTCTGCAGCACCGAATGAGAGAACTCAAGGTCCTCCTCAGCCAGGGTATCAAATTTGTAGAATTTTGCAAACGTGTTTGCCCCTGACCAAGTAGCAGCTCAGCAAAGTTGTAAAGCCGAGACCCCTCGGGCAGCCGCCCAAGATGAGCCCACCTTCCTTGTGGAATGGGCTTTTACTGATTTAGGATGCGGCAGTCCAGCCGCAGAATGCGCCAGCTGAATTGTGCTACAAATCCAGCGAGCAATAGTCTGCTTAGAAGCAGGAGCACCCAGTTTGTTGGGTGCATACAGGATAAATAGCGAGTCAGTTTTCCTGACTCTAGCCGTCCTGGAAACATAAATTTTCAAGGCCCTGACTACGTCCAGTAACTTGAAAACCTCCAAGTCCCTAGTAGCCGCAGGCACCACAATAGGTTGGTTCAAGTGAAAAGCTGATACCACCTTAGGGAGAAACTGGGGACGAGTCCTCAATTCCGCCCTATCCATATGGAAAATCAGATAAGGGCTTTTACATGACAAAGCTGCCAATTCTGACACACGCCTGGCTGAAGCCAAGGCCAATAACATGACCACTTTCCACGTGAGATATTTTAGATCCACGGTTTTAAGTGGCTCAAACCAATGTGATTTTAAGAAACTCAACACCACGTTGAGATCCCAAGGTGCCACTGGAGGCACAAACGGGGGCTGAATATGCAGCACTCCTTTCACAAACGTCTGAACTTCAGGTACTGAAGCTAGTTCTTTCTGGAAGAAAATCGACAGAGCCGAGATCTGTACCTTAATGGAGCCTAATTTCAGGCCCATAGTCACTCCTGCTTGTAGGAAATGCAGAAATCGACCTAGTTGAAATTCCTCTGTTGGGGCCTTTTTGGCCTCACACCAAGCAACATATTTCCGCCATACGCGGTGATAATGCTTTGCAGTTACATCTTTCCTGGCTTTAATCAGCGTAGGAATGACTTCCTCCGGAATGCCCTTTTCCTTCAGGATCCGGCGTTCAACCGCCATGCCGTCAAACGCAGCCGCGGTAAGTCTTGGAACAGACAGGGCCCCTGCTGCAGCAGGTCCTGTCTGAGCGGCAGAGGCCATGGGTCCTCTGAGATCATCTCTTGAAGTTCCGGGTACCACGCTCGTCTTGGCCAATCCGGAACCACGAGTATTGTTCTTACTCCTCGTTTTCTTATTATTTTCAGTACCCTTGGTATGAGAGGCAGAGGAGGGAACACATAAACTGACTGGTACACCCACGGTGTCACTAGAGCGTCCACAGCTATCGCCTGAGGGTCCCTTGACCTGGCGCAATATCTCTCTAGTTTTTTGTTTAGGCGGGACGCCATCATGTCCACCTGTGGCCGTTCCCATCGATTTACAATCGGCGTGAAGACTTCTGGATGAAGTCCCCACTCTCCCGGGTGGAGGTCGTGCCTGCTGAGAAAGTCTGCTTCCCAGTTGTCCACTCCCGGAATGAACACTGCTGACAGTGCTAGAACGTGATTTTCCACCCATCGGAGAATCCTTGTGGCTTCTGCCATTGCCATCCTGCTTCTTGTGCCGCCCTGTCGATTTACATGGGCGACTGCCGTGATGTTGTCTGACTGGATCAGTACCGGCTGGTGTAGAAGCAGGGATTTTGCCTGACTTAGGGCATTGTAAATGGCCCTTAGTTCCAGAATATTTATGTGTAGGGAAGTCTCCTGACTCGACCATAGTCCTTGGAAGTTTCTTCCCTGTGTGACTGCCCCCCAGCCTCGAAGGCTGGCATCCGTGGTCACCAGGACCCAGTCCTGTATGCCGAATCTGCGGCCCTCTAGAAGATGAGCACTCTGCAGCCACCACAGCAGAGACACCCTGGTTCTTGGAGACAGGGTTATTAGGCGATGCATCTGAAGATGCGATCCGGACCATTGGTCCAACAGGTCCCACTGAAAGATTCTGGCATGGAACCTGCCGAAAGGAATTGCTTCGTAAGAAGCCACCATCTTTCCCAGGACCCGCGTGCAGTGATGCACCGATACCTGTTTTGGTTTCAGGAGGTCTCTGACTAAAGATGACAGCTCCTTGGCTTTCTCCTCCGGGAGAAACACTTTTTTCTGGACTGTATCCAGAATCATACCCAGGAACAGTAGACGTGTCGTCGGAACCAGCTGTGATTTTGGAATATTCAGAATCCAACCGTGCTGGTGTAGCACCTCCTGAGATAGTGCTACTCCCACCAACAACTGCTCCTTGGACCTCGCCTTTATTAGGAGATCGTCCAAGTACGGGATAATTAAAACTCCCTTTCTTCGAAGGAGTATCATCATTTCCGCCATTACCTTGGTAAACACACTCGGTGCCGTGGAGAGTCCAAACGGCAGCGTCTGGAATTGGTAATGGCAATCCTGTACCACAAATCTGAGGTACTCCTGGTGAGGATAGTAAATGGGGACATGCAGGTAAGCATCCTTGATGTCCAGGGATACCATGTAATCCCCCTCGTCCAGGCTTGCAATAACCGCCCTGAGCGATTCCATCTTGAACTTGAATTTTTTTATGTATGTGTTCAAGGATTTCAAATTTAAAATGGGTCTCACCGAACCGTCCGGTTTCGGTACCACAAACAGTGTGGAATAGTAACCCCGTCCTTGTTGAAGTAGGGGCACCTTGATTATCACCTGCTGGGAATACAGCTTGTGAATTGCCGCTAGCACAGCCTCCCTGTCTGAAGGAGTAATCGGCAAGGCAGATTTTAGGAACCGGTGGGGTGGAGACACCTCGAATTCCAGTTTGTACCCTTGAGATACTAATTGCAGGATCCAGGGATCCACCTGTGAGCGAGCCCACTGATCGCTGAAATTTTTGAGGCGGCCCCCCACCGTACCTGGCTCCGCCTGTGGAGCCCCACCGTCATGCGGCGGACTTGGAAGAAGCGGGGGAGGACTTTTGCTCCTGGGAACCTGCTGTTTGTTGCAGCCTTTTTCCCCTACCTCTGCCTCTGGACAGAAAGGACCCGCCTTTTCCACGCCTGTTTTTCTGAGTCCGAAAGGACTGTACCTGATAAAACGGCGCCTTTTTAGGCTGTGAGGGAACATGGGATAAAAATGCTGACTTCCCAGCAGTTGCTGTGGAAACTAGGTCCGAGAGACCATCCCCAAATAACTCCTCACCCTTATAAGGCAAAACTTCCATGTGCCTTTTTGAATCTGCATCCCCTGTCCACTGGCGAGTCCATAAGCCTCTCCTAGCAGAAATGGACAATGCACTTATTTTAGATGCCAGCCGGCAGATCTCCCTCTGTGCATCTCTCATGTATAAGACTGAGTCTTTTATATGCTCTATGGTTAGCAGAATAGTGTCCCTGTCTAGGGTGTCAATATTTTATGACAGGGAATCTGACCACGCAGCGGCAGCACTGCACATCCATGCTGACGCAATAGCTGGTCTAAGTATAATGCCTGAGTGTGTATATACAGACTTCAGGATCGCCTCCTGCTTTCTATCAGCAGGTTCCTTGAGGGCGGCCGTATCCGGAGACGGTAGTGCCACCTTTTTAGACAAACGTGTGAGCGCTTTAACCACCCTAGGGGGTGTCTCCCAACGTGACCTATCCTCTGGCGGGAAAGGGAACGCCATTAGTAACTTCTTAGAGATTACCAATCTTTTATCAGGGAAAGCCCACGCTTCTTCACACACTTCATTTAATTCTTCTGATGGGGGAAAAACTATGGGTAGGTTTTTCTCCCCAAACATAATACCCTTTTTAGTGGTACCTGGGTTTATATCAGAAATTTGTAACACCTCTTTCATTGCTTCAATCATGGAACGAATGGCCTTAGTGGACATTAGACTAGACTCATCGTCGTCGACACTGGTGTCAGTTCAATTTTTTTGTGTAAGGAGTCGACACGTGCACGCAATTCCTTCCATAAGTCCATCCACTCAGGTGTCTGCCCCGCAGGGGGTGACATCCCTTCTATAGGCATCTGCTCCGCCTCCACATCATTATCCTCATCAAACATGTCGACACAGCCGTACCGACACACCGCGCACACACAGGGAATGCTCTAACAGAGGACAGGACCCACAAAAGCCCTTTGGGGAGACAGAGTGAGAGTATGCCAGCACACACCAGAGCGCTATATAATGCAGGGACTAACTGAATTATGTCCCCTATAGCTGCTGTTATATATACTGCGCCTAAATTTAGTGCCCCCCCCTCTCTTTTTTACCCTTTTCTGTAGTGTAGACTGCAGGGGAGAGCCAGGGAGCTTCCTTCCAGCGGAGCTGTGAGGGAGAAATGGCGCCAGTGTGCTGAAGGAGATAGCTCCACCCCTTTTTTGCGGACTTTTCTCCCGCTTTTTTTATGGATTCTGGCAGGGGTAATTATCACATATATAGCCTCTGGGGCTATATATTGTGGTATTTTTGCCAGCCAAGGTGTTTATATTGCTGCTCAGGGCGCCCCCCCCTAGCGCCCTGCACCCTCAGTGACCGGAGTGTGAAGTGTGTATGAGGAGCAATGGCGCACAGCTGCAGTGTTGTGCGCTACCTTGGTGAAGACTGATGTCTTCTGCCGCCGATTTTCCGGACCTCTTCTTGCTTCTGGCTCTGTAAGGGGGACGGCGGCGCGGCTCCGGGACCGAACACCAAGGCCAGTTCCATGCGGTCGATCCCTCTGGAGCTAATGGTGTCCAGTAGCCTAAGAACCCCAAGCTAGCTGCAAGCAGGTAGGTTCGCTTCTTCTCCCCTTAGTCCCTCGCTGCAGTGAGCCTGTTGCCAGCAGGTCTCACTGTAAAATAAAAAACCTAATTATATACTTTCTTTTTAGAAGCTCAGGAGAGCCCCTAGTGTGCATCCAACCTCGGCCGGGCACAAAATCTAACTGAGGCTTGGAGGAGGGTCATAGTGGGAGGAGCCAGTGCACACCAGGTGACCTAAAAGCTTTCTTTAGTTGTGCCCAGTCTCCTGCGGAGCCGCTATTCACCATGGTCCTTTCGGAGTTCCCAGCATCCACTAGGACGTCAGAGAAATAACATACAAATAAAGTAATAAGCAAACAAGACAGTAAGCAAAAAAACATCGCACTCAAAAGGAAACTTCTATAAAGAGAGGGATTAGAAAGTGCTAGAGGGGCAATAGGGAAGGGAGGGGGGGGGGGGGGAAGGGCGGTATGCATAGCTCTTCATCAATACACAGAAGAACACGTGAGAGCATAAAACCAGATAAACAGACAAAAGGGGACCTCAGGTACCATACGAGATATTTATACTTTTCATACTTCGATAAGCCCATCACATGTGGCAGGCACAGTATATGGACAGTTGTTTTTTTTTATACAGACGGAGATTCCATTTATTGATGCTATTTTAAAACAGTGGGTTATAGAACACCTAATTTTAGATACTGATATTTATGCGAGAACTGTGTGTGTTATACATTGTGCGGATTGTTTTTTTATTAAATGCAGTGTTATTATTTTGTCATTTACGGGTCTTGATTACATCATTCTGTCATACCACATTATACAGTAAGTGCAGCACCCCTCTGTTGCTAGTATCTACACAATGCATGGTCTGTAATCTTCTAAGGGATTGTTGCTACGGTATTGACATTAATTCATTCTTCCGGTTTCTGCCACCCACGACTATAGTTCCTGTGGCATTGGCTAATACATACCACAGTTGGCAAGGTATTCTTCCTTCAGTTGTGGACAAACAAAAAAATATCAGTCCACAGCACTGTGCTCCAAAACACGTTTCTCGCATATTTAAGTATTATTTTGAAGACATTGAAATTTGTGATGGGGTCATAGGAAAGGTTCTCTTCTGAGAACTCTTCCATGCAGACTATTAGTTGTGTAAGCAGCAGTGTACTGTGGGTCTGTGGACCACTACTCCTTTCTGCAGATCCATCCAATGATGTGTGAGTACTCCTTTCCATGCTACTGTCTCACACCTGCACCTTCTAAATCAGCTTTGTATGTACTTACTTTATTTTTCTCTATGATTTTCTCACTGCCAAGTCTTGAGGCACCTTACAAATAACTGATAATGACTACTAACCTATCCTTTCCTATTTCACTGAAAATTTCAGGTTCCTTTTATGATTTATGCAGCAGGGAATAACATACTTAATTTCTACAGGACCTAAAATTACCTAATCTCAGTGTTAGTACCTAAAATGTACTATTTTGGCTGACCTAATTCTGTTACTCAGGGGTCTATTTACTAAGCCTTAGATGGAGATAAAGTCGCTGGAGATAAAGTACCAGCCAATCGGCTCCTAAGTGCCATGCAACAGGCTGTGTTTGAAAAATAACAGGAGCTGATTGGCCGGAACTTCATCTCCATCCAAGGCTTAGTAAATAGACCCTTTAATCTTGGTAAAAAGCAGTTGCTTCAATCAAATAGTTGCCGTCGAGAAATAGAGAAAAAGCGCCCATTGCAGAAATTGCAAATGCATCGCAATGCGATCGCATAACCATACACAAATACCGTAACATTGAAGAGTTTTTCCATCTATGCCAGGCAAGGTCGTCCACAATTTGGCAAATGCAAGAGGCTGGAAGTGGTCATTGCTGACGTCAGAGACCCACCCGAAAAACACCTTGCCACGCATGCACTTTTACAAACACACCCACAAAACGCCATGTATCCTCACCTAAATGCTGGCTTCCTGTCAGTCAAAATGCGATTGCGTTGTAGCACAATACGTTCACAGAAATAATTGCTAATCGCGTGTGCGCACACACTATGCGAGCGCTGCACTTGCAGTTGTTTGATAATCGGCCGGATTGTGTTTTCTCAAATTTTGTGATCCGTGCTGAATAGGGTCCTATACACAGTAAATGTACTGTGCAAATGTGTGGAATGAGTAGTTTTCATATGTAATTCATAAATACAGATGGTGTGGATCATAGGGTCGACAGTAACTAGGTCGACAGTCATTAGGTCGACCACTATTGGTCAACAGTGACTAGGTCGACACAAGTTTTTTATATATTTTTTGGGTGTAGTTTTCTTCGTAAAGTGACCGGGAACCCCAATTAGTGCACCGTGTCCACTCGCCATGCTTCGGGCAAGGTGCCTCAATCCGCTACCGCTGCGCTCGGCACATGTTATTATTCCCAATCATAGTATGAAAAAGTAAAAAAAAAATATGTGAAAAACTCATGTCGAGCTTTTAATGTGTCAACCTTTGCCATGTTGACCTAAGTGCTGGATACCATAAAGATGTGGCCTGCTACTGCCTTGCTGCGTAGCGTACACAGCGTGATCGCCGGCTTCCGAGATTCACGGGTGCCAGCGTACACAAGCACCCAAGGTCCATTAGCTTGTTTGGGAAAACAACCGCTGCGAATGGTTTGCAGAATTCCGCGGCATAGTGCTCCAGGATGTGTGCACATAGCTGCAGCAAGTTCTGCAAGGAAGTAGCAGGACACATCTGTAATAAAGGCACATAATATGTTGCATGGTTTTCTTTTCTTTTCATGTAACTTGTAAATTGCTAAACCAACATTTTTAAACCCTATAAAATTGATTGAAAAAAAACCCCCAAAAAACTAATTTTAGTTTTTCAGATCCTAAAAACCTGGGGCCTAATAATGAGGATTTCCATAACCAGCTTCCTGATCTTGCATTGACTTCCATTTTTAATGATGTTTCTGTCAGTAGAAAGTCTAAAGTATATTGGATCATAGTTTTTTTTGGAAGTCGATTATCTTTCACTTTAGAGCAGGCATGTCCAAACTGCGGCCCTCCAGCTGTTGTGAAACTACATATCCCAGCATGCCCTGACACAGTTTTGCGGTCATAGAATGCTAAAGCTGTGTCAGGGCATGCTGGGATGTGTAGTTTCTCAACAGCTGGAGGGCCACAGTTTGGACATACCTTATTTAGAGTCTTCCCAACATTCTGAGAGGCTACAGGAGTTAGTACATGAGACTGAAATCATGCGACATTATTTAAAGCTTAAAGAACAATCAGTTTGTAAGTCATACAACATGGGGTGGGGGGGAATGCGGCAGGGGCGTAGCCAGAACTTTGTGGGCCCCCTAGCAACATTTTGAAGGGGCCCCTGTCCCAATGCTTCTAGAGAGACACCTCTCTGCAGCAGTTGTTAATTGTATGCCCTATAATAATGCCCTAGTTCATTTTCTGAACCATAGTAGAGCCTTATTTAATGTTATGCCCCATAGTAGTGCCCTAGTTTCTATTATGAATCACAGTAGTGCCTAAGTTCCCCCTATGTCACATTTCAGAGCTGCCAGTACACATTATGCCGCACAGTACCCCCAATTCACATTATGATATATAGTGCTCCCCATTCATATTGTGCCTCATTACAGTGCCCCGTTCCATATTATATATGATCATAATGCCCTCCAGTTCATTTTTTTACCACACTACAATGAGCAGGGCCAGGGGCATACCTAGATATAGAGGTATGCCCTTGGCATACCTATATAGGACCACTACATACCACCCAATGGGGAAAAATGTATATAATACATGTAACTGTGACAGGGAAGGTGGGCCCCTCTCAGCTCTGGGCCCCATAGCAGCTGCACTGCCTACACCTATGGTAGCTACGCCCTTGGGGAGTGGGGGTTAGAGAGAGAGAGAGAGAGAGAGTATATCAATCAATTGGAAGGGTGTCCAAACTATTTCACATGCCACCATTAGGCGTTTTCTTTAGTCTTTTACATTTTACAGTACAATAGAAAATGTGCAGGAAATCAAGTAGCAGTTTCAGGTTTGAATTTTTGTCCGACAGACAAACCTTTGACCTGAGGGGCCCACATTTTTTTTTGCTTACCTATACATATATTCTGTACATAAATAAAATCAATTACTTTCACCTCTCTACTATATAGTCTATATATTTTTTTGTCTACAGCATACATACAGGATTATAGCCTCATGACAGCAATTTCATGGGGATATTATTTAGCGAGCCGCCTGCACCTAGAACACACACCTACTGCATTACTGAGGCTGTTTATTCAGTAAATCTCCCTTCAAAAGAAAATAAAGAAAAAGTTAATAATAGTAAATTTGACAGACTTGTGAAAATGAAACTCTGCATATTGCATCCAAAAATTGTGTCCACAATGAGAGCGGAAAGAAGTTATCACGGTCACATTTACAGGCACTTTGTATGCAGTCAGAATACATCTAATGTATGAGGAAATGCAGAGCTGCCGCTGAATGGCAGGGAAAATGAAGACTATTTGAATACTGATGTGCCCCTCACATTCTCTGTGCTCATCAAGGGCAGACAATAGGGCCGGCTTCCTTCGCCTGTCACAGTGTGCCGGTCCTGGCTTTGCCAGCTTGTCACTCCCTGGCTGCTCTCAGAGACCAGCTCGCTAATAAGAAGTCTTCTGTGTAGACGGATGCTTCCTCTGCTCAAACCCACCTCTTCCTCCTCCTCAGGCCGGTGACAGACGCCATGAAATGCTGAAATTAACAGTCCCATCATTTTGTGCGGCTTTCTCGCGGAGAGCAGAAAATCTTCTTGTCACAAGAGAATGTACAGTAATAGGCAATGTTATAAGACGTCCTGTACTGCAGGAGGAGGCCTCACTATAACATGCCATTCGCAGGCCCACCGATTATTTTTGTTGGGAATAAATTCCGTAACTTTGTTTAATCTTATTATTTTATAATTCTATTATCATAATAAGCAAAACACTGGATACAACTCCTAGTTCTGTGCCCCCAAAATGACTGTATCCCAACACCAGTGTAGCACAGAATGATCTGTTTAGTATTTGCTACGTTACTGTAAGTGAATAATTAATTCTCAGATTATTATAAATCATGTTAATGAGGTGGATAGTGAAAAATCTTATGGGGTTACATAAAATCTACTTAGGACACTCTTCGTTACTAGAGCCAAAGTATGGCACAACCCAGCATTCTGGGAGTTGTAGTTCCACAAAAGCCAAAAGATTCCAGGACTATTGAATGGAACCCTTAGTGAGGTCAATGTGTTCTTGGCACAATTTTATTTCTTATTATTCCAGCCCAGAGTTGTGGGGTTTTGCTGGCAGAGGTGCAGGGGCTGCACATCATAAGCCTTTACATTTGCAATACAGCCTCACTAGAATAATGAAAAGTAATGGTCACTACAATTCCTGGGAATACAATCCCCACCAAAAACCAAAGGAACTTTTGAGTACAGCCATCTACAGTATATGATCTGTCAGAACTGACCTGTCTGCGGGTAGGCTTCTGCACCAGCAGATGTTGGTCATGTGCTCTGCAAACCCAGTAGGTAGAGCAAAGGGATGCCGTGGGAGTCACTTTACCCACAATGCCCTAGTCCTACTGTGAGGAATGGAACCATACAGAGACTAAAAAAAACAATTTTTTATGGTTCGGAGTATACTCGTCTTATCCGTCTGTCCAAATATACAGCTAAAACTGATCAGCTTATACATCACCATGATCACACGTTAAACAAAATGAGGGCGCAGGTGTATAATTAACAACTTGTACATCTGTAAAGGATAATTCTTTAAGCAATACAATATATGATACTCAGTGGATGGAATAGAGTTGGGGGGGGGTAACGATTTCATGGAAAACATTACACTTATGGCACGTTAATAAAAAGCAAAACATATAGGTAGTAATAGCAATCGGTGTATAAAGTAATTTCACTCACAAATAAGGTCAGTTTATTAAGACATTTAACAAATAATAAACTTGCTCCATAAATGCAAATTTTAAAAATTGACTTCATTTTCAATTATACAACTATGTAAATTTAATAAATATTATGCTTGCTTACTTTTTAATTAAGTTTATGAAGCTATGTATATATTTGTGTGTGAGATATATGTATGACTTCTGCAGAAGTAGCAACCTATAGCTTGTATTTAATTCACTTTTTAGTTCTAACAAAAGACAAAATGTATCTTATGCCAAGTTGGTGTATAACAATTCAGACATGTACTACAGAACATAACGCGCCACCCCCGCCGGCAGACGTGTGACATTGCACATCGCAGATCTCCCTAGTGACTTCTAATAGCCTAGTGATTTACTGTACGGGGCATTTTACTCCCTATATATATATTTTACAAGACATTATCAAGAATAAATACGACTTATTTAATATTAATAAGACCCTGGAAGAACAATTGCCACCAATATATCTTCCAGGACAAAAGACAACAGTAAAATATTTGAACACCATCCGGCAAAGCTGTTTACATAACGTTACCTAAAATATAGTATGGTAACCGGGAGTAATGGAAGAGCCAGCCCGGCAGAGCTGTGCATTAATGGTATAATGGCCAGAGAAATCTTCAACAAGCCGGAGAGCTAGTGACTAAACTTACAACATAAAACCCCCTCCTGTCATTTTTTATAGTAACAGTAAAACATTTTATTGAATTTATGAGCTACATAATAGCCATGGAGAATGTAACTTGAATTAGAACCAACTCTCAAGTATAATGTCAACCATAAACCCTTCTATTGCGCTGTTCCTTCAGCTTTTACACTCCGTTTTTTATTTTACCAGGGGACTGCATTACCATCAAATGCTTCATCATAGCGCCAGGCAATGAGTTCACAACTCGCATAAATTCCTGAGCTTTTCTCTAGTACAAACCACAGACAGAAAAGCAGGAACAATGCAGGGAATTACTGTTCCACTGCCGGAACCTTTTCATAGTCAGCTATAACTGCATGTATGGGACTTGGTCATGTGATCACGGATTTAGTTAATAGCTAGGTAGAAAACCTTTATTTATTTTTTTCATAACTGTAATAACGCCGTACTTGAACGAGAAACTGACAGGAAAACTTAGTAAGCTGCTATAAAACGCTACTTTAACAGCAAGCAGTAATGCACCAAACCCATATTTTAGGATTAAGATGAGGGGCAATATGTAATAGCCTGCCAGTTGCAGGCTTTTTGGGAATTTCTGCGAGTCTGCCCGTATTTTTAAAGCGGCAATCACTTACAAGGCAAAACTGACCTGGTTTTGCCTTGTAAATGATTGCTGCTTTAAAAAACATACAGCCAGACTCGCAGAAAATCCGGAACAGTCTGCATATTGCAGGCTATTACATATTGCTCGACAACAGTCCAGGACGTACAGATGTGTCCTCATACATCCTTGCTCGGATCACGCTAAACACAGTAGTGTAATAGGATGCACAAGTAGCTTCTGCTGATTAAAATGATATGCAGCATGCTGATAGTGTGTGTAACTGTGACTGTATTTGCATACAAAAATGATATACGCATAATATGTTCAATGCAAACACATTTACACACAAAAAAAAAAAAAAGACGACGCTCGGCGCTACAGAGTCACATGGCACTCACGTGTTATGTGTAAGCGTGTTTTGTAGCGCACGGAGCAAGGAAGAGGATACATCTGTCATTTTATACCAAAATCAATCACATGGCGGTAAGTAGAGGATCGTTCTCCTGAACTTTAAGAAAGCCCCTTATAATTTGGCTAAATCTAGAACCAACTCTTGGATCCAGAGCGTAAATATGTAAAATCCTGCTACACACCAGCCAAACATATCAGTACACAGTACATCATATCGTTTCAAACGGCACAAAAATGCTAGCAGTCACATAACACACAGTGAAATCATTTGCAATCATTTATCCAACACACAGCCGTCTCCACCATGACTGTCAGCACAAATAGATTAAAGCTTCAGAGCAGGCGCTGTGTATATAAAATATAAGTCATTTCTATGAACCGTCTTCCGATGTGTCATATTCTTGCAATTAAACACCTTTATGTCTTAAGAATTATGTGTGCCACTTCTACGGTTTTAATGTCCTGGAAGTGATTTAAACCAGGCAAAATCGAGAACTGAACTCGGTGATCTCGTGAAATTATTCTCTAAGCGAGATAAAAAGAAACGTCTGCAAAGTGGTAGCCAACTTGTTATACTGTATGCTCCTATGGATCTTTTTTTTCTTTTCTTTAACAACTGATAAAACAGGACGGGAGAGGTCATCAGTGAACTGTCTGCAATCCGAGGAAAGGACATTTTCCATGTCTGCTCTGATAGTAGTGATTCCATTTGATTTATAGAATAACTGTGTGACAAATGATAACAAAAATAAACTTTTACTGCCGAGCTTCTCTTTTATTTATGAAATTTGGCCATGTAGTGAAATCTTTTATCTGCAAGTTGTAACACATAGTGGAAATGAGCAATTATGATGGGGTAATAGTGAGCCGCTGCTAGAGGCCGAGTCAGTCTGAAATGGAATGAGGGAGAATAAGCACCGCACCATGATAAATGTGAACATTGCTCTGCTGACAGATGATCTAACAGGTGTTCATAACAACTATATAAGAGGATTTATTTATGACCAGCCACAGCCGCAGCAGTGTAAATCAAACAGAGCAGCTGCACTCCACTGAAACAAACTCCCTGATGGAGGCGCCGAGCAAGAACCCGCAGAACACAATTCATTCTAGAATCTCAATCATCTAATAACATGTTTCACTTAATTACGCTGTTCCATATGAACCGCAATTAGGTTCAATTAGAAAACTCTGTAGGTTTTCAAACTTTTTGTTGTCGTACCAAGCTATTCCAGGGCACGATATATATTTTTAAATGAGTACTTTTCCTCACAGAGACGAGGCAGCCATTTTGTAAGCTAAACCAATATTCTCGACAATGCAGACTAGACATTAACTAGGAATTAGTGACCTACATGAGGCATGGCTCCCTCAGTGACGCCACTAGTTCATGGTTAATGGGTAATCCCAACATTGGTTCAACCCAGCAATGGCGCCACTACTGTGCTGGTGACAACATTCTTTGAAGTTCTTTTTTTCTGGTGATAATTAAAACTAAGAAGGTGGCCATTTTTTCTTGCTTGCAGCATACAGATTGCTGAATACATACGGCCTGGCTACGCTTTATGGCAACAGTGAAATTGTGAAGTAAAAATAGATGTACGAAGTGAGGTGGGCGCTCTATGGGCCTGAATCATAGCTGTATAGTATTGCACCTAATATGCTAATGCCGCAGGAAGTATCTGAAGAAAAAACGCCTCCTGCCAGCATCGCATCTGAATGCTGCATTTGAAGACATATCACCTTCACGACCTCAGTTTTGTAAAATAGTTTCCATCACCAACTCCTGCCCCAATCAGCCGCAGCATGTCAATCATTCTGCGGCTTGAGGGCATAGTGTGCGACAACGCAGGGCCCCACATCGGTTTGCGTACAACTATGAATCAGGCCCTTAACGCAGATTACACGCTGTACATGTTTATTAGAATACTTCTTGGAACTGATGCCCCAAAATAGCTGCCTCACATCTGCATTATGCTCATGGTTTTTCTGCAACTCTAAACCAGCTGTGGGGCAGCGTGGTACTCTAAATGCACTTTAAACTTGCCTTTAAAATAAAAAAAAATGAAAAAACTTGTGCCCTACACGTTAACTTACTGTGGATACATTAATGCTACAGTAGATTCATTTCAGATCTTAATTTAACTTAATTATGCTGTTCCATATGACCCAGTTAGGCTCAATGAAAAAACGTTGTATGTTCTTTAACTTTCTGTTGCTGTATCATGCTGTCATTCCAGGGCAAGGGACACTTATTTAGAATACTTTTCCTCACAGAGACAAGGCGGCCATTTTGTAAGTTAAGTCAATACCTTGCTCTTTTACTTTTAGGAGGCCTGTAACTAGCATAACAATGAAACTATCTTACCTCAGCACACTGCACATCATCACTTTTCTTTTTTAAACTTAAAATATAATTTACACTGAATACATAGACCCTGCAAGAGACATCTCTACATCGCTGCATACTTACTGCGGAGGCTGTAAGTGAATGACCAGACTGATATTAAATGTGGACAAATAATTAGAACTTTGCTTATTTAAACTTGGGCAACATCCCGTTATTTTATCCATTTTCTTCCAGTCCACCCGCTCCTGATAGGATGTTTTGAATCCACTGAAAGTATAAATCGTAATAAGTAACATTTAAGCACTGAGAAGACAATTGGTTGGAGCATAAAGGGGTATAATAGTGAAATGTCACCACAACTTGTAAAACAGTTTGGTTTTGTTCTTAGAAGACATTAGGTAAAAATAAATGGGTTTGTCATTCCTAACTAAGTGGCAGGCCCAGTCTGCTAAGTAAATTGTCACCATGGTAGAACTCTTGAAATGTTTTATTTGGCTATTATACATACACAGAAATACTTTGTGAGAAATAATTACTTTGGCAGCCTGTTCAGTAACACATGTAATCAAGAATGTAAAAAGAAAAAGGAATGATTTGTACACTTGTAAAACGGTTGCCGATAAAGATCCAATTTAACAAAAATAAAATAAAAATAAAGTGACGAGGGGGGCGATATGTGAAACGTATACATTAAGCAATCACCACACTTCGGTACCTCAGATGTACCTTGCGTGGAACACTACAGAACCATCTCTTACTGGACTCCGGTAGGTACAGGACTGGTAGAAAAAAATAAAAATAAACCATGAAAACCTAAAAATGTTTTGAGATGATATCTAGCAAATGTAACAAACGGTAAATGTGTTTAAAAGCAGAGATAACCGAGAGAGAAACATATGATCTTTGGTTAGCACAAGCTCCACTATCATTCTGAAGCAAAGACAAGATTGTCCAGAGTGTATTCTTCCCACTACTGCCAGATGGAAAGGCTATTATTATAAATGAAAGGCAGCAGTAGTGGATGCCAGGCACTTTTGTTGTGTGCCAGATTCTGAAGTCCAGATGTAAGCTGGCTACCCTTGGGACAGGACAGGCTTCAGCTCCCGCAGCAGAATAGAGCCAATCACCGTCTTCTCAGTGTTTATGATGAGCTGTGCTGTAGAGGCTTCCTTCAGCTCCACTGTGACCAGCATCAATGACCCACTGTGCACAGTCTTTGCTGCAAACCTGCAACATAAGAAGAAAAACACATAGTAGAGAGATCATAGCTTGTGAACACACTAAAATATGTTATTGGCTTGTATTATTCTTGTGTTTATAGAGCAGGACTACGCAAAACATACCACTGCTGCGCAATAAACATAATGTAAACCACAAACCTGGATGCGTCCTGTAACACAAAATACAATGGGTGTTTATGTGTGGCAGCATACACAAATAAGTTCGTATGGTGTGGATTTAAGTACATTGATGAAAAATTCCAAGACACAAAAACCCTCCTAATTACACGCAATTAGACGCAAAACTGTCCTTTTGTGTCCAGCAATTGACTGAAAAGCCACCTCAGGCACAAAGAACTTCTGTCAACCCTGCTAATTCATTCCGCCAGCCTAGCAAGAGCTGAGCGAGAACAGGAGATCTGCAGCCGGATAACAACATGCAAAGTGAGACCCCGCTTTCTCCCGCTAACTACAGAACAATAAAGTTGCCGCACATGGTCTTTTGAAGACACTAACAACTACAGGAGCAGGTCTGTGACCGCTGCTGACCCCCTCTCTGGAGGCCTTTCCCCTCTTTCCTTTCTAAATGACACGTGTCTCAATCGGAGCCATCTGCCTCAATTTGTGAAACATCTCCAGCCACAATAGCATGCAGTTAGCCCTGACAACGGCCAACAATACACAAATAATAAAACTGGGCCGCTGACAGCAGCACTCTGGCTACTCAATAGCAAACCAACTGGACAGTGTCTCCTGTCTGACAATTAGCCCTTCACTGCGTATACTGTGGTCTGCAGGGATCTGTTTAATTACCATCAACATAAAGAAGAGAGTTTATCAAAGATACTCAAAAAAAACTTCACACTAGACTTAATT